>NC_052500.1:59706598-60006598 GCF_016617805.1 Bactrocera tryoni | reverse complement strand
AGGACCGGCCCGTTCCCTTTCTTCCGCAGTCATACTAGTCATATCAAAAGCGATTCGGTGCCATTAATAACGAGGTTTGGCAATCCATAATCAGCCTTAAGCACACGGTTAGTGAGCTCAAGGCTAGCATCGCCGCGCTGCAGTCATAGAGTTACTTCACTCTAACTAAATGCAGAATGGGTGCAGGTAGCAGCTCCGTTGACTTCTTTCGGTTCACTACTGAATGGTTGGGATTTAAACCAGCTGTGCAAGCGTTACTCAACTATTAGCAACTGTGCAGTCGCAAGGTCTTTTCGGTTCTGGGAAAATTGTTTAAAGTTTAGGGAGCTTTTCATTTACCTCAAAATCCACCTTTCTTTTACCTCTGACCTCCAGATGAAATAGCGAAAAAATAAATAATGCGCCTAAGCATATTTGCGAAAGATTCAAGAGGCTGTGCCGATTGGTGATATCCAACCACAGGAGTATTCCATCAAGCTACTCAAAGGACACAGTAAACGTAGTGTGATCTTCCGATAAGCAACTTCTTTTAAGCTTTCAACCATCCGTAAAAAAAGTTTACCAATCCTGTCCTCCAGCGTGCTCTTTCCTCTCATACCTGTTATGAAGGTATGTCAGCAGTGCCAAAGTAGCCAGGGCCAAACACGGCGACCTGATATTCTAAGCATTTTGGATTGAAATAAAAGTTTTCGGAGATTCCAGAGTACCCAGGATCACAGCCATCTAAGCATCCAGCCTCTCTGAGTCTGAGAGCGACTTTCACGACGATACACTTCAGTCTTAACAAAAAACTTTTTTCAGTAGCTACTATAAAACGTCAGAGATACTTTAGAAAGTGTCGTTTACTACTACTGCCATCCTCTTCGAAGCGCTTTTCATAAAAGTTGTCTTTACAACGCTCGAGCTCTTACTATGTACTCTCTCTAAAGAGTTTTGTAAAATGATTTCAGCCAAATCCATTTAGAAACTTCGGGTTTCTATGAGCTTCATAAATTTCCCTGGAAAAGGTTTTAATTAATGCTTTAGAAACTTAGACTTCAAACAAAAGCTATTTAAATTAATATATGTCATGAGTTCAAACTGTAAATTCTACCTCCCACATCAGATTCGACATATGACATTTAACGGGAAATATTTTTTTATATTAACTTTGCATTACCGAAACATATCACACAAATGCCAATTCAAGGAAATCTCTGCCATCTGTATCTGCCTACCAAGCTTGTGCAATGTTGATGTGAGGGTGTCAGTTCGAGTGTGCGTGTGCGGATGACCCAATTCTCTGTTGCCCTTGCCATCAATACGCGTGTCCTTTACAAATACACCCACACAACCATAAAGGTCTCCCACGCATACGCACACGACATCATTGAATCTCACTTTCACCTGCCATATAGCCCTTGGTGCATTGGAATTTGCATTTAAACACCTTCACCAAAGTCCTTCCAGCATCTGCACTTAAGCTCAGCTAAGCCGAGCGTACGGAGAAATCACTTATTGGCCACCGTTGCAATTTGCCGATTCCTCTCTTTAAATTTAATGGGAATTGTCTTTGGCTGTCATTTGCCATGCACGTGCAGTTGTATATACATAAATATGCTTACACATATGTAGCTCTTAATATCCTGCCCATTAAAGTCAAGCCAATATTAACTTTCGCTGTTGCGTCCCTAGGATCTCGGGTCCTTTCGCGTTTGTTTTGCTCTGCGAATGTGTTTTTAAAATGCAGCGCTGGATAACCTTGTCCTTTCGTTGTTATAGCAAGCGCATCAGTACATTCATTTACATAAAGAAAATATATGTGTAACGGTATATAACATATATATATATATATTTCTTTTGTATATATTTACTTGTCCATTGCAGCATATTTCCGTTTCCGCTCCACGAGCATTTAGCGCCTTTCGCAAATTTATTTTGTATACTGTATTGTAGTCGTAGCGAACGCGACGACGCTATTGTTATGTCGTTAAAAGTTGTTAGAGGGTGTTTAAAAGTGGTTGATTAATCGTAACAGCAGGTCCGGCAGTACTGATTTCTCTTGCAATCCGGTAACCGATAATTTAATCGATACAATTTTCGGGAATCGACCAAAAGAGATTTTCATATATTTTAATATAAATCTTTACTATCGCCTTCAAAATGAGCTCAAGCAAGCCCAACACCTGCATGTCAAAGCTTATTTAGTTTTTAAGATTTCGGTTCATTTTTAAAACGTCATTCGCTAGATTGTAGAACAATTTCGACATTATATTCTTAAGCCCACGTTTCTTTACCAGTAATGATATGTTTGTTAAATGCAGGATCCTCAGATACTTTGTCAGACATTTCTTTTCGGCTGCTATTCAATGTCGTTTCAGCAATAGATTTGGCTCTTTTGATACAAGTCTGCGTTGACACGATTCATATCCAAAATTAAATAAATTGCGTTGAGTTGATCCTTGAGAATTTTGAGATCCTTATGATCTCACGCCAACATGATGATTTTCAAACAACTTTGGCGACGTTATCGTAAAGAGAGGTGGCTAAACTTCACGTCTTCCACTAAATGTTTTGTGCCACTCAAATACTTGTGTTCGCGATAAAGTAAAATCCTCAAAATACTTCTGCAACATTTTCAAAGAAACTTTCACAAAATTTCAAGCGAACTCGTTGTTCAACTATTTTCTATATGCTATTTGTTACGCCCAAACTACCACTTCCGGCAACTTTGTTCTAATCTTGGTCCAAATGTATTGTTTAACAACGATTATTTCGGAACATATAGTTTCCTCATGAAAGTTCTCCGCTAGAGTAGGATCAAGCTTATTAAAATATATTAAACTGGTGGATTTTCCATAGCCGGCAAGTACCAGGTTTATTTTAAAAGTTAAGAAAATCGAATTTTCTGGTATGGTAAAGATGTACCTTAGAAACAATATCTGTAGTATCTGTAGTATCTGTAATATCATTTCTCATTTCGTTATTTAGTTTTTTAATGCTGAGTACCCGGAAGGTACTGAAAGGATTTCAAAATAGGTGGAAAGAAGGTAAGATATTAAAATTCGTCCTGTGAATCTGTGGGTAAAATATTCACGAATCAATTAAAATTGTGACCCCCTGAATAAGTGTTGGAGCTTGAGAGAGGAATTTTAATAGATATCCTACGAAAAGCTTTCAAAAAACTTTTGATAGATCGTTATATGGATTATATGTAATTAATGGTGAATGAGTAAATTTTTTGGATGAAGTGACTGTTCGCTTAACTGATTGAGCAGAAACGATACCACAGCTCTCGACCATTGTTCGAACCCATTCCCAAAATAGTACATTACGACCACACAATGGATCTCGAATTCACCAGATACGAATACAATGGATTATTCTCTGTGAGCCATTTTGGAGAGCAAGATCCGAAGTAAAAAATACACCAGTCTCGAGATGCTAAAGAAAAACATTGTCCGTGAGTGGGCCAAAATACCGGCAAGTCATAATCGGGCAGCTTGCGATTCGTTTTTTGACCGTCTCAATGCCATAGTTGAGGCAAAAGGGTGTCCTATCGAGCAAAAGTGAATTGGTCCTGAATTTATGGTTATTTTCACACATTTTGTACTTTAAAATAACTTTGAGTGCCGGACCCTGTATTATTTGTTGATGTTTTTTACCACTACTGCTAAAGCAGTCTTTGTTTGAACATATTCTTTAAACAGAAGTGTTTGAGCAATCCACTGCTGTGATAGGTCTGAGAAAGTTAGTGGTATTACACAATATGTTCTCTTTTAATGGTGATTTCTGGGTACAAATTTAGTAATTGCAAAAGTTAACTTTTTCATTTACATGAGCATATCGTTACTGAGAAACGCTGATGACTCCGGAATATTTGGAACTATTCTGGGCAGTAAACGGTGACTGATGGGGCAAGTTAGAAGAAATCGGTCCGAATATATAGTGAAGAACTATAGGCAATAGCAATGAAGAACTGTCTTTTGGCTTATGTGGAGAAAAAATATTCAAGTGATTTATGATAGATATAAATCCTTGTACAGTAGACTCTGGAAATTTAGTTCCTTTGGAAGAAAACTCATTAGTTCTGAATACTTTCAATGTAATACCGGTCGATCGCAGCAGTTGAAAAGATAGACTTTTCATGTAATATATTATAAGGTTTTTCTGACGTTCCAATTATTGACAGTATATAAGGTAGCTTCTCATATGACCACCTGCCAAACCCACCACAACTTTCTGATTCAGAAGCGATTCACTGATTGAAATTCAATAATAAGGTTGTTTTGATGGTTGGACTCGACGATTTCTATTATTTTTATCGATATTTCGACATTTAGTCCTTCAGAGCTTGGTGCATCTTTTACATCAGAATAACCGGAATAGAATTGATGAAACAAATTTCCCGTGAATGGTTGTTAAAAGAGCAGAACCCTGAAAACTTGGTTAGCGATTTCGAATTTGTCTGAGAGAAATGAAAAATATGGCATAGTTTGTCTTTAAATGAGTCAATTTCTGGCATGTGCTCATACAATATTGAATGAAGCAATCACAAAACCGTCTGAGAAGTTTGTTTAATGTGAAATCTTATCTTTCCAACACCATATAGCATAACCTGATTGTAGCTTACTAAAGCCATTCCTGGAAAAAACCATTTAGTTTTACTAAACCTGTTAAGAAGACAACAGCGCTGCTTAACAGGGACTTTCAATTGATGGTAATTTGTGAATACTGGTCAAACCGGAATGTAATATATATTGTATAAATATTATGTATAGGTTCCTAAATCTACTTTTGAGTTTTCGAGCAAAAATCAACAATTCTTCCCAAGAAACCTTCCAAGATGTATGCGTACAAATCGCTCCCTATTAGAAAACCCTTTTAAGAGCAATCTACTTATATGCTAATATGCCCGCTGTGTGTCTCCCGTGAATTGTTAATTTCTTTTGTTACACTCAATCCAATCCGCCGACCTTCTTTCGTCACTGTTGTCCTTTCCTGTTAAATTATGCATTTATTTAAATTTTTGATCGCCACGGTTGCAACACTGCATTGCCGTTACGAGCACACGGCGCTGTGGTCTTGTTGTGTGTATGACCCTATACAATGGGGCGAGCGTTTTGTTGTTGCTATTTGTTGTAGCATGTGTCCTTTCGGTACTTTTGATTTCATTTTGAATTCTTGCTGCTTTTTACTCGTTGCTCGGTGCATATTTACGTTTTCTTTTTTGTTTTTTTCTTTTGTTTTTCGTTTTTTGTTTTCGTCCTCTGTTTTATGCTCGTGTTTGTATTTTTTTTTCGCGGAAAGTGAAAGTTGTGCGGATGCAAAAGCACCAAGTAATATGATATTTGCGGAAGTGCAAAGGGCTCATTGTTGTTGTTGCAACAATTGCATCTTAATGCGCTGCAAAATTTGCCTTGTTGTTGTAGCAAAAGTGCTTTACAATTTATTTCAGTTATGCACTCCCACTGTGACCATTCATAAAATGCGCTTTAATTTGATTTATGCAATCGTGTTGAATATTGAATAAAGGCTATGCAATAAGTTGTAAATTACGAGTGCAGGCGCATGCAAATGAAATAGTTTGGGTTCTCGGTGAAGTTAGAGAGACGTAAATTCTATGCATAAGAACTGTGGAAGTCAATAAATAAATTGTTGTTAGTAAAGGTTAAAAATTTTAATACTTTTTAACAGTTCGTAGAGATGCGCGGTTGGATTACAATACAATGAAGTTGCCACTTTGCTAAATTTGTTACATAAAAATCAAATTAGTGAAAGCAGAACCGATTTATTTACTATATTTAAAATTTAATTATTAGATGATTTCCTAGAATGGTATAAAATGCAGCAGGGTTGCCACCTGTTTCTAAATTGTAATTCGATAATACGAAAAAACAAAGAACCAAAGGTAATTGTAATATCTAATCATTTATTTGTAGTTTGAAATATAATATTTTTTTGAAAAGAGTTGCCAATTTGTTAATTCTTCAATTGAACAATCATTTAAATTAAGTATTTATATTTTTTTAAAGGCTTTTTATTGTTCATTAAGAAAGTATGACAAAATAAATAAACACACCTAATTGAGAAGATTAAAATTTGTAGTTGAAAATATATTTTTTAAAGCGTTGCCCCCTGCATAAATTTTTTAAATAATAAAATAGTTTATTGAAAGCTGAGTCGATTTGCAAAGTTTCGATGCTAAAGTTTGCAGTTGAAATACTTTTTGAGATCGCTTGGCACTTGTTGAAATATTTGAAGTAAAATATTTATGAAATCATCGTTCTACATATTTTTAAAAGTTCTACAGAACTTAACTCAGATAGAAGACTAATGAAATATCGACAAAAAGGAAGTACGAAATATTTCCCTTCAAATGGATTAGGTATTCAAGAATGTACCATAAATTGGTTATTTTGAGAATCTCAACAAATTTGTATATCAGTTCCATGGACAATTGTTAAAGCGTTCTATGAGATTTTTAATAACTCTATGTTTCTGGTTACCAAACTCTGGCAGTATCGCTTAATCGGATGTATTTGGTATGTTTTGAGGACTGAATAATAAACTACATTAATAATAACCATATAACTGAATTTTGGGACTTGATTATTTCACGATTAGATACAGTAGTATAGTATGTACATTAAAAAAATAGAAACTATGTTCGAATTAATAAATATAACAGCGCGCCAGTCGTTTCTTCTTTTCGCAAGGTGGCGGCAATTGGAGATTCCAAGCGAAGCAAGGTCCTTCTCTACCCGGTCCTTTCAACGGAGTGGAGGGATTCCTCCCTCTGCTTCCCTCGGCGGGTACTGCGTCGAATTCTTTCAGAGCTGGAGTGTTTTCGTCCATTCGGGCGACATGACCTCGCCAGCCTAATTTTTGACAAAAAAAAAATAGATTGATGAAAAAAAAATAACATACATAATTTCCAAAACAACCATCGAAATTATCATCAGAAATCTTCTCTCTTTGATGATTAACAGACAAATATATCTAAGAAAGTCATATAAAAAGTTCGAGCTGATCGGTCATGCCGTTTCGGTGAAATTTTTCTAACCGTCTCTGAAAACAGCGTTTCAAGAATACGCGTTTATACTTTCGGGAGCTGATTACAGTAAATCAGAAATATTTTTACAAATATGCCCGTATTATCGAAATCATTTGCCGGTTCAACGGAAAATTTTCGAAGAATATTCTCAATTATATACTTATTTAATATACATGTGCGAAAAACAAAATTTTAATTGATCGTTAGATGACTTTCTAAAATGACCTTTAGCTCAGTTATAAAAATTTCTGGATTATAAATATTTTATGTTTATTGGAAATTATCCACATTTTTGTTGAAATTTGGCTTAGTAAAGTAAAGACTGTTGAGAAGATCCTGACATGATTGCGCTACTAGAATTAAATCCATATACCATAATTAGCACTAACATTCAAAAGGTGTGTGTATAAATTTTACAGCTGTTGGAACATTACAAGTAGTTTATGAACGATCGCTTTGAGTGTTATTGTGAAAAAGTAAATAAAAAGGTATTTTGCATGTTGATAAAATATTGTTTATTGAAGCGAACAAGTACAGTGGATATAAAAATTTGACCTGATGACGAATTTCCAGACACTACTCCATGGAAAATCAAACATGAAGGATTGGTATGCTAACGTTGTAAAATGAACGCAGTGAACACCCAAAAGAGGTTGTTACCGAAGTAAACATCAAAAAGGTCACAAAATAATTTGGATGACAGTTAGGCGAAATTGTTCGAGATAGAAGACTCTCTAAAGATATCAACTGAACGTGTACTTTATAAAAATCACGAATATTTCGATTTCTGTGCAAAGTTGGTGGTGCGAAATCACTTTCGACCAAAAACAACGACGAGTTGTTGACTCAGAGCAGTGTTTGGAGATGTTGAAGCGTAATAAGCCAAAGCTTTTGCATCGATATGTGACACTGATTGAAATATGGCGTCATGGTTTCACTCCGAAGTCTAATCGACAGTCATCTGAGTAGAATGCACACGGTAAACACGCTTCAAAGCTGGAAAAACGCAACAGTCGGCTAGCAAAGTTATGGCGTCTGTATTTTGAGATGCGCATGAAAAATTTTTATTGACTATTATGAAAAAGGAAGGAGCATCAACATAATGAATACTTCTTATATTTTTGTCTTCAAATGGTCCAATTGAAGACGAAATCGCCGAAAAACGGTCACATTTGAAGAAAAAGAAAGTGATGGTTCACTGAGTCAATGCACCCTGTCACAGGTCAGTGAAAATCCATGAATTGGGATTCGTATTCCGGGTCCACCTTATTCTCCATATTTGGTCCGCAGTGGATATTAATTGTTCCCAGATCTCAAAAGAAGGCTCGTTTGTCTAGCGAAGAGATGATTTCCTAAACTGAGGCCTATTTTTAAGCACAAATGAGGGACAAATCATAATACAAAAATTGTATCGATAAGTTGGAGGGCCGCTATAATCTGTGTATCACCCTTAAAGGAAACTATGTTGAATAAAAAAGTGGAAGTTTGCCAAAGAAAGTGTTATATAGGAAAGATAGGAGGGCAACGTCGAGGCATTACAAAAAAAAAAACTCTGGTTAGCTTTAATTTCTTTCGACGATATTTTATTTTCTCATTAAAAGCCTGAAGTTTATATTTATTTAGAATACCACTGGGTTGCTGTTCTCAATGTTTTTATCATTTAAAGGCCAAAATTACTCATGATTCATAAAATTATTGTTTGCTTTCACTCTCATTTAAAATAATTCTCACTTTTAGAGCAAATATTTATATTTTCACTACCTTGAACTACTAAACATAATTGAATATTTTGTGCAAATTTATTAGAATGCGAAAACCAACACAAACGCATGCTAACAATGCTCTACATTCTCTATTAATATCTACGTAGTGGTAACTATTTTGTTTACATTTGTTACGCCAGCATAATATTGTTAATGCAAATTTAACAATTATTCCAATTAAATATCAATAATTACGTATACGCCCGTGCATACAATATTTATAATTGCATAAATGCATTTATTTCACATTGTGTGACCTTCAAATGCTTGTTGCAGGAAATTATATAGACACTAAAAGGTAATGCAGCGCATTAAAAGCAGAGTAGACTTGCACACATTTACAGCTTTTAACCCACTCGGCGCTATTTAAATGACAAAAAAATCATTAAGTATGCACTATTTGTTGTATTTCATTAGTAAACAAATTCATTTATTTACTTTTATTTGCACACGTTGCAAAATTTCGAAATCAGCACACAAATACTTGTGTTTGCAGTAACAGCGTGTCTGCTTAAATGGATTTCTGCGCTAATATACTGATACATACATATGACTACCCGCACTTTGTTGACCTTGCCCTAATTAAATCGCATAATTCACCTGCTTATATGTGTTAAACTGAATATCGGTACATTTATACATATATACCTAGATTGACAGTAATGCCTCCGAAAGCGCTCTCCATCAACACTGGTATGCAGTGAATTGTTGGATTTGCATTCGACCATATCCTCAGCAACTATGCTGTTAGATTTATTGACACATATTGACGAGCTGCCGACCTTAGCAATATGACTCCGTTAAATATTTATTAATATATATACAAATCGCTTGTGTACCTTTGTTCCAATCGTACATACATATGTATATATTAACCAATATAGGAAAATATCAACGCATTCATCTCATGTACTCAACATAGGCACATTTATTACAAGGGTATTAAGGGATCACGCTTGGTTAAGTTGCTGCTGTCAGTTTTGAATTATGCCAGCTCTCAAGTTGCTGTTATTGTTTGGGAGTTGAGTGACAAGTTGCACTATTGAAAGTGAAAACAATGTTGTAATATTCTACTAGGTGGCTGTTGATGATATTGAAGGTCAGTGAGGAAATGTTTGACTGTCGAAATTTCAGAAATAACAACAATAATCACAACAAAACAGACTTTCCCTTACACAATAGCTCTAAGTAATGGAAATGTAAGTGTTTTTTTTATCTATTTCTTAACAACTCGATATAAAAATAGCAACAAATATGACGAATTCTGTCGATAATCACTTTGAAATTTTTATAAAAATGTTTTCGGGCAATTTCCAAGTATTATAAAAATATACCATAAGCTATTTTATTTTTACATTAAATTAGAGATGCGATGTGACATAGTTTGAGTATTACAATTTGGATCAATTATACAAGGTCTGTCCTAAAAGAAACAGAACTTTTTAAATATAACTGTTTCTGGTGGCGCCACCTATCGGTGGGTATATCAAATAAAAAGTTTGATCTCTTGTTGACATTTCGTAAAAATTTTAAGACAATTGGATAACTACAATCGATGTTATCGATCAAAAATTGATAGCAGCTTTTCGTCAATCGGTCGTAAAATACATTTTGAACAAAGAGCAAATATTAAATTTTATTTTAAACTTGGGAAAACGTTTACTGAAACATTTCAAATGATAAAAAAGTTTATGGTGATCAGTGCCTATCCCGTAGTAATGTGCATGAGTGGTTTAAGCGATTCCAAGAAGGTCGGGAGGACCTCTGTGACGATCAGAATTCGGTCGTCTTCAGAAGTCAAAAATAAATACAATGCTGATTTGTTTTTACTATTCCGAGAGTTCGTTCCATCTGACCAAACGAATAACGCTGTGTTTTACCTTGCTTTTATGAAGCGTCTTTTGTCACGCATTCGTCGTGCTCGACAACAATACCGTGAGGCAGGGTCCTAGCGCCTGTTGCACGATAATGCGCCGTGTCATCGGTCGACGCTTGTCACTGATTTTTTTACAAAAAACTCCATATTAACCATTAATCACTCACCCTACTCACCTGATCTGGCACCCTGTGATTCTTACCTATTTGGAAAACTTCATTTGCCCATGAAAGGACACTGGTTTCAGGACATTTCAGCTATCCAAGAGGCGACGACCGATGTTCTCAAGAGCATTCCGAAAAATGACCTTAAATACTCATTTGAAATGCTAATTGCCCGGGCTAAACGCTGTATCGAAGCACAAGTAAACTACTTTGAATAAAAGAATATAAGTTTTGAAAAATATTAATTTTTTTTTGTTATTTTAACAGTCCTGTTCTTTTGCGACAGACCTTGTATATCGTTTTGTTCTATAACTTGTTGCCATTTAATTACTATTATTCACTTTTATTATGACTGCCATTTAATAAGGCCAGTTGCATAGAATACGATGGTATTGAAAAAATGAAGTTTCCCCAAGTTTCTCTTAAAGCTAATTTTTCACCAGCAAAATCATTGCCCAAAGTCAATAACAGTTAATAATTATTTGGTACCAGATACGAGCTAACTCTTGGTAGCGTAAGAATCTCCCAACCGAGCTTACGGAAGTTTTGGTTTTAAATTTTCTTACTTCATTCGACATTGAGAGCTTTACAATCAACAATTAGGAAATAACTGTACATCAAAAAAAAAAAACTTAAAATTTGAAGTAGGTTTCTTTATTTAATGTAGACTAATTCATTAGTTGGGTAAGTTTTACAACAAATACCATGTACAATGGGATATATGTATATTTTAAGGCAGCCTGCTGAATGAGCTACAATTGACATTAAGATATTTAGTACTAAGACTGGATGACATTGGTTCATTTAAATGGGATTAAGGCAGTTTAATAATTTAAATATGGCCGTGTTTGAAAAGCATCCAAAATGAAAGCGTACAATAACTTCTCAAACTAACAACAGCTCTTCATGCATGAGTTAAATTTGATGAAAATTTGTAATACTCGATTTTATCCGTATGTTTGGTATATATCGTGGTCAAAGAGACGGAATTGTTTCAGATGTTTCATACATAAATGGATTTGTGAAAGAAATAATGGAAAAATTTAAAATATTTTGACAACAAGTTATACTGCTTGTTAGACCTTTCTCTCTTTCATGATTTTTATTTATACTAAGGATAATTTGTAAAATTAAGTTTGTGGATATTTATAATGCTTTTCGTTAAAAGATCGGGAAATCCTCTCGCCAATATCAGTCAACCAAAGTAGTTCTGTTGATACACATTTTCGAATTATTTTTATATTGTACATAAATGCCTGAATTGCATTAAATTTGATGAATTTTTGAAACACTCTTTATAGGTATCAGACACAACCATTGAAAGCGCCGCGTTAGCATGGAACGACTTCGGGCTTCTCAATTACAATGCGAAATCGTCGAGCGAACAACAGAGATCAATACGTGGATGACCTACGTCGCACAAGAAGAGCTCTACAGGTATCAAGAGCTGATTTGAGTCGAGCAGCTTTCAGTTACGATTGCAGCACTAATTAGTTTTCCGGAGTAACGCCGAATTCTGTTGCCTTAGCGGGAAAATTAATTTGCCATTGTGCTTACATATCAAGATACTGGGTAACTACGAGTATCATCAGAAACACATAGTCTATATCACGCGTTGCAGTACACGCTGAGATCATGGCAAATACATAATGGGTATTATTTTAATATCAAAATGATTTATCCATTGTACGTATCAATTTCAGAGTTAAACATGATGTACATTTTACATTGTTTGGATTTGGTTTATAATAAAAAAACAAAGTTGGACAAATGACTAGCAACCGAATTAAATCATTTATGTTCACTGCTTTATAACTATGCCAAAAATTTAGATACGAAATGTTTTATCTCTTTTTTTTATTTTAGGTGAAGAAAAAAGCTAGCTTTATTATTACGCATATCTTTAATGTATTGTCGTTTATTTCAGAAGTATTGCGTTGACATGTTCGTCAAATTAGAAACGGAGCTTTTAACTTTTATTAGGTTGAACCAAGCAAAATTGAGCTTTGTGGAGTATATTCATCTACCATCTGGATCAAACCACGTGAAGTGGTCCATGAAAATTTCGAAAAATCTCCGATTTTGAAAATTAGCAGTTCATTAGGAAGAAGACCCCCGTGATATAAAAATTTCCTCAAAATTCTTTTTTCTGTTAAAGCTCTTGACGGTTGAAATTTGGAAGACTTTAAAATTGTAAATTATTTTCTCATAAACTACTGGAGTTAAAACGATGAAATTTTGTGAAGTCAAAGAAAAATGTTCGTGCTATATTATAAATATTTTTTCATGGCCCTTTTGTTTAAACAATAATATTTTACATAAGTTTTTGTTAGACAATTAAAATTTTTCAGGTGTTCTTCACGCTAAAAAAACTGAAAAGTATGGCTGTTCCATACATTTTAAGAGAGGCAGGGGACAAAAAATTTAATACCTTTGGAATAGTATGAATGAACAACAATTTTTTTACAAATTATTAAAGGTGAATATTTTCCACCTGAAAAATTTCAATTGTTTAATAAAAAATTATGTAAAATATTATTATTTAAACAAATGGATCGTGAAAAAATATTTATAAAATGGCACGAACATTCTTCTTTGACTTCACAAAACTTCATCGATTGATTTCCAGTAGTTTATGAGAAAATAATTTTACAATTTAACGTGCTCTAAATTTCAACCTTCAATAACTTTAACAGTAAAAAGAATTTTAACGAAATATTTATATCACGGGGTTCCCTTCCTAATGACCACTTGACTTGGTTTGACCCAGATGGACCCAGACGTCTTCTAAATTTCAACCATCAATAACTTTAACAAAAAAAAATAATTTTAACGAAATATTTATATCACGGGGGTCCCCTTCCTAATGAACTGCTAATTTTTAAAAACGGAGATTTTTCGAAATTTTCATGGACCACTTGATGTGGTTTGACCCATTTATATCCACAAACTATCAACAATGGTTATCCACTGGTCCTCTAGTACATAAATACAATGCCTTTTCAAACAAATTCAATTTCTGACTTGACCCCTAACCCCTTAATCTGGCAACCATGTTTTTTATTATGCATAATGATTTTAGCGATCGCTTGCGATGCTTGTGCAATTATAAAAATATCTAAGTTTTTGCTAATATTTCCCCTTCCAAATAAAAAAAAATCGCTTTAATTGATTGTCACTTTTTAATTGACCCACATTCATTTAATTTACATATGTACTATTCAAAATATATGTGTGCACTTAGCTCTTATTTTACGCTTTAAAAAAAGCAAATGTTGTCGCTGGTAAATAGGCGCTTGTTGAAATTTATTTAATTACTTTTGATATCAGCTCCTTCTATGAACGCTGACAAATTTTGTGAAATCATCAAAGGTAGGCGACGCACATATGTATGTGTGTGTATGTGATAAATTGTACCAGGCCAAATTTGAATATGTTAAAACGCCTATGTGTATACAAAACAGCGAACAAAAGTTGAAAAGTCACCGACAATTAAACACACGTGAAAATTACTTATAAAAGTGGACACCCAGTAGGAAAAATTAATTTTTGTTGTTGTAGTGCCAGAAAGTATTCTCCGAATATTTTTGGGGAACGTTGGCAGTACTTTGACGAGTAAAAATCAGGTTTATTTCTGTTATACTACACGAGTTGTCGTGAAATCATATTTCTTACAATTTTTTTATGAAACCTTGCATCTTCTTGATTTTTTTCACATGCTTAAAATCATTTTTCTTTCAGTTAATGTTTTGGTCAATGATTTTCCTATGGGGTCTATATGTGTGCGCAGTGTATGTTAATCCTATATACAAACAAATGTATTTACAAGTTCTCCTTAAGCAGACAAAAAAAAAACGCTTAAATGATGCAGGCAGACAGATACTTCCAAATGCTGAAGGTGTACAAAAGCAAATTGTATTATGTTTGCATTTCATTTAATTGCTTCATTAAGTAAAATTTACTTCCAATTAAAAGTTTTTTTAAGTCGCTTGTTTGCACATTATATTGGTACTAAAATTAACGAAACATATTTTAAATAAAATTTGTTAAGAACAAGCTTCTATGTTGAAAGATCATCATTCCAATTATCATACATATTTCGGTATCGTTTGGAGTCAGTTAAAGGGCTCTGAACTGGAGATCCCAACTATTCAGAATGAAATGCTATTCATTAATTTAAATTATTTACATTTCTTCTTGGTGGACTGGCAAGTTGACTGCACTGATATAATGTGGTTATGTTTGTTAAGGTATAGAGCAATTTCGTATATATGTATATACTTGAGCCCACACTTCATGAAAATTTCAATGTTTTTGTAAGATTTACTTTTAGGTTCTTATTTCCATTTAACATTATAAAAGTTTGACAACATTAGCAAAGTAGCAGATATCTTTATTATTTGAGTTTTGTGTTGAAAAAAAGAAAAAAATATTAAGTAAACAAAGACAAAAATACGGAAAACAAGTGTTACATTTCAATAAAAACGCCTTCTAAGAACTATTCTTTAATTGCTTTCCAGGTGACAATATCTTTTTAAGGACCAGCAGTTAACTGCAATCATGAAACGATTTCTACGACATTGGTACCATTCTTTCGTTTAGATCCTGATGGAATCGTTCTCTCTTCTCTTTAGCATAATTTGCAAAATTACGTCAGAACTTAGCCAGACGAGTACGTACATTGTGTAACTTGATACCCAAATTTGCTCTTAGAGTCTGACTGTTTGACGACATATTTTGCACAACTTCTTCATAATTTCGAAACTAATGGTTACCTCAAAAATTTTTGACTTTCAACACAAAACATTTCCAAGATTCCGGAGAAGTAATATTGACTTTTAAAAATAACATTTTATCTAAATCAAAATATTTGATTTCTTAGTAATAAAAGCTCATACAATAATCTCATAAATGAGGTCTGAATCTGAAAACTTGAAATCATCCATATTTGCTTTTATTTTTATAGAGCTTTGTTATCAAAAACAATATTTTTTTGTATAGATCCACTTGTGAAGTGCAAAGCTATTGCGCATATATCGCATATAAAAATATTTAAAAATATTTTTCGAAAGCTTGAAGTTTATGCGGAAAATAGTTTCGGGAATATCTTAAACATACGAATTGTTTAACTCAACCCATTAACGCGCAAATCAAATATGATGGTGGAAAATTATTTTCATTGTCATTTGTTAACTATTTCTTTGACTAATAAGAAGTTCAAAAAAAGAATAAAAAAATTGGAGAATCGACGGTTTGAATATGAGGGGTTTGAAATGTGGGCAAAGCAAAGTGCCTGCCAGCGTCTCCTAAAGTGGCAAACTATGCATCTCAATTGGTTTGTTTTTTTTTGCACAAGTAGCTCTTTAACACAATTGTTTTAGATAGCATAGCAGGATAGATAGTTGGTAAAAAAATTATCAAAATATAAAAAATATGATCTTATGGTATGTTAGGTGAACTTACTAGTACAGACTTGACTACTCGTGAATCAAACTCATGGAACCCATTTGCAAAGTATACAGATATATTAAAAGTATTTCAAATATTTTTTCCTAACACTTATGTGCATTATTATCTTGAAAACTTAGAGTAGCAACGGTTCGAGAGAATTAAAAAAAAAAACAGTATTATCTGATGTTGATTATATATTCTTCTTTTTCTTTACTTGGAAGACACCGCTTGTAGCCGAGTTTACAACAGTGCGTCAGCCGTTCTTCTTTTTAATTATTTGGCCCAAAGGGAGATTACACGTGTAGCCAGGTTCTTCTCCACCTGATCTTTCTAATAAAGTGGAGGTCTTCCTTTTCATATGTAGAATCTCATGAAAGTGAAGAAAATTCTCTGAGCCTCATTCACTTGGGAGTGACCAGAAACAAATGTATAGAGGCTCAAGCAGCTCACGACTTTCGGTCTTAGACAAAGTATACTTTGGGTAGCTAGCCAAAAGACATCCATCTGGGCTTAGAACCCGGCACGTCGAAAACCACACCCAATAAAATGACACAACAGCCTGTATGAGATTCTCTTTTGTGATTATTTTTACTTTACAACGACCTTGCAAGAAAAAAGGGAAAATTCAATTCTGATTTTTCCAATTGCTGGCTGATAAATGAAGTACTTATTGTAAAAAATTAAGTGGCTCTTTCCCACGGTAGTTCTATTAATTTTTTTTTTAGGTAGCAAGCTGCGAAGTGGGGATGTGATATCTGTGCTCTTACAGGCACAGTAAGTTCGTCTCTTAAAATTTTGCTGAGCAATATTAGTACTTATTTTCTGTTCCTTATCAGTTTTCAAAGTAAATTTTATCGAACCAGTTGCTCATGAATACAGCACCTTTTTTTAATAACATATATCCCCTAATGTGCTCTGAAAAGGCATTATTGTTAAATAAACTACATCCCTTCATGAGTTGAGCAGCCATTTTGCTATACAAACTTGTTTTTATAGCTTTATATATTAATAAATAATAAAATTCGTTTATTTTTCTTCATAATTTCATTAATTCGCCTTGATTGCTTTATAAACCTAATCTACCGCAGACATGTTTCTTGTTTATGCTAAATTTGTGGCGCACATGCCAGAAGTTTGCTCAAATGAACTTCGGGTGTCTCGTGTGATTATCATCAGGGTTCACCAACAACATTGTTTCCTTTGCCATAATATTTTAAACTGGATTTTTGTCTATTTGCTTTTTGTTGTTGTTTTTAATTTGCTTGTTATGGCTTTTATTTTGACTTTTATCACAATTTAATTAAATGTTGCTCATACGCCCGGGTAGCTTTAACATAACAAGCTGACGGACGAAAGTAATGTGCAAGCATGTTGTTTTTTATGTATAAATATAGCCGAATATATATAAATATATGTATGCATATGTGGCTTTGCCGCACGTGTACATATAGATATGTTATATACATAGATACTTTTTTTGGAAATAATTGCATATATTGTGTCAAGCGAGTTTTTCTCTGTATGCAGACCAAACAAGTATACTTATATGTAAGCAAACCATCCAAGCTATATCGGACAGCTATCTATGCCACATGTAATTACTTATTGTTATCGTCGTATGTTTCCTGCCATCACTTCAATTTCATATTATTATTACCGGCGCTCTCTGCCTTAGCCAACAGTTGGCTTTTTATTTGATTACTCACGTTTCCTTCGTTGCTGCTATTGTTGGTTTATACCCTGAACGGCGTATATTAAGTTAGCCACGAAGTTTTGTAACATTCAGTATGTCGGAGGCCATACAATATATATAGAAATAAGTATGCGTATAGTATAAGAAATATATGAAATGACTACATATGTCCGTCTATCTATATATATGTGATCTAGTCCGCCAGTTTTTGAGATATCGACTTGAAATTTTGCACACGTGCTCTCCTTCTCAAGCTGCTGCTTATTTGTCAGAACCACCAATATTGTATCACCAGCGCATATAGCTGTTATACAAACTGACCGATCAAAATCAAGTCCCTGTATGGAAAACTTTTTGATTTAACAAGATAACTTCACCACATTCCTCTCTGAATTAATATCCAAAGCGGTGGTATAATATTGGAACAAATTGTTCAGATCAAGCTGCTATAGCATATAGCTGCCATACAAAATGAACAATGAAAATACAATTCATGTATGAATTTTTTGTTTTTTTTTTTTTATTTGTGAAGGGTATTATGACTACGGTGTAACCGTTGTTCTTGTTGTCATTATCGTTGTTGTTGCTTTGTTGTCGGTCTCTCTTTGCTTTCAGCAATCAAATTTCTCCTTCGACTTTAATTTGGCGCTGTACCTTTCTGCTTATTTTCATTAAAAAGCAACAGTAATAACGATTAAGCAATAATAAAACAACAACAACAAAGCACAATATATGCAGTAACCAAGCCCTTACAACAACATACATATGTGATTGTTGCAGCAATTACAAAACGATACACTTTAATTTCAGCTGTGTTGTGTTTTGCTTGTTGCCACCTTAGCGGTGTGTTTGCTTGCGTGGGGGAGAGGGTTGTACACATGTGTCGTCGAAAATTTGGTGTATTTTTACGACACACGCAAGCACAAATACATACGTACATACTGTAGTTGGGTTAATATAATCACGAAGATGTTCGTGTGTGTTGGCGGTAATGTCTTGCTCTGAAGTCTTTAAGTAAGAAATTACTGCTTTTATACTCACATCAAGTAACTTAATTAAATTAGCAAGAAAGGCGAAATTTTAATAGATTCAAATAGACTACAATAGAATAAAGAATATTAAATTAGCATACTAAAATATCATTTTAAGCTTTTTAGACATTTTTCAATAATTACAACTGAGTATGAGTTGAGTTACAACGGAGCAGAAAAAGTAATAGTACTTTCTTTTGAAGAACTTTAAAAAAAAACCCGACCTTTTTTGTCCAAACTTATGTATATCATCAAAAGTTTCGATTGGAAACTTACATTTTTCTATCATTCATTGAAACGAAACTAGATTTTTATACGGTCAAGTACAGTCAATTGTCTAGAGACTCAATAGTGGTAAACGTTTTGTTACTTCTTTCAAGTCACGTTACTTTGCAAGGAAAAACATATTTTTTATGACGATCTTTATATCGGTTGGTTGTATGACAGCTACATGCTACAGAGGGCAGTTCCGACAAATTGGTAACTTCTTGGGAAGAAACTTACATGTAGACATTTTTAGATTGGTGTTCCAAAATCTGAGGGACTAGTCGCGTTTATATGGACAAACCGATGTACAGACGGACATAGTTTAATCAACTTTGCAACTTGTAGATATATACTTCATAGGGTGTTAAAAACTTTTAGGAAAACTTAATATACCTAAAAATAATTATAATTATACCAGGGTATAAAATAGAAAGTTCTTGAGCAGGTTTCCTGAACATTTCTGGAGCATTCGTCTCTATTCTGAATAGTATCAAGTCAGTAGTTGTTGATCTTGTTATACAACGCTGGATCAGAAGCCTTTAGATCTCTAGAAGTATAAGAACAGATTGGAACGACACTACATTGACAAAGGAAGTCTGTAGAGGTACTCCGCAAGGTGAAGTGCTATCTCCGCTTCTATGGAAATTATTAGTGAATGCTAAGGAACTTGGACAGCAAATCCCATAAGATAGTGGCATATGCGAACGTCATTGCTATCTTAATAACGGGTAGGTGTAAACAGACCCTTAGCAGTATTATGACCACCATTCTCAATACATTCCGCAATTGGGCATCGCAAGCGGGTCTGGGGTTGAAGCCGGAGAAAATGGATCTGCTTATGTTCACAACAAAGCACAACAATTCTCTATGTACGCTACCTTCGATTAATGGGACAAAGCTCTCTCTCAAGGACCACATCAAGTACCTTGAAGTAGTCTTATCAAACGGTTGTGGAAGCACAATGTAGAAAAAAGTGTGAGAAAAGCTAGCAATGCATTATATGCGTGTAGACAGATGCTCGGCAAAACCTGGGGCTCCCTCCCTCTCTGATGCACTGCACAGCTCTTGCAAGACCAATTCTGCTGTACGGTCCAGTAGTATGGTGGACAGGCGTACGAAAATCCACCAACTGAAAGCCAATGGAAAGCGTTGAGATGCTCGCTGCGCTGTACATAACGGAAGCTTTAAGAACAACTCCAACGGCGGCTCTTGAACTGGTACTAAACCAGCCGCCTATTGACCGCTTTGATGAAAACTGAGCAGGAAATTGGCGGGACTGAGGTCTCGGCTAATTCGAAAGCCGCGGAGATGGCATTTAATGCTTCTGCAGTCGATTCCAGAGTCAACATCTACGTACCTTTGAACAGCCAGAAGTGTCTTTAGAAGCAGAGTAGCAATGCTTAAGTTTCCTTGGAGTCAGAAACTCCTAATCTTCTAACTCTCCAGTGATTTTGGAAGTTTTTATCATGCAGCCTGTATTTGGTTTCATCGAATTTCTTACCCGACTGAACTAATCATTAGTTCCAATTAAAATTTAAACCCGGACATTTTTTTATTTGAAAATTGAGAAGTTCTTCGATATAGAAGTAGAAGATAGAGTCGAACCATTAAAAATATAATTAAGCTCTAACGCTAATATTTTATTGGCATATTAGTTAGAAGTATAGGCCAATGACTTTTTCAACCTGCTTTTGGAGAAAATAGTTCGAGCCGCAGAACTAAATAGAGAAGGTACCATCTTCTATAAGAGTGTACAGCTGCTGGCGTATGCCGATGATATTGATATCATCGGCCTCAACACCCCCGCCGTTAATTCTGCTTTCTCCAGGCTGGACAAGGAAGCACAGAAAATGGGTCTGGCAGTGAACGAGGGCAAAACGAAATATCTCCTGTCATCAAACAAACAGTCGTCGCACTCGCGACTTGGCTCTCACGTCACTGTTGACAATCATAACTTTGAAGTTGTAGATAATTTCGTCTATCTTGGAACCGGTGTAAACACCACCAACAATGTCAGCCTAGAAATCCAACGCAGGATAACTCTTGCCAAGGTGCTACTTCGGACTGAGTAGGCAATTGAGAAGCAAAGTCCTTTCTCGACAAACAAAAACCAAACTCTATAAGTCACTCATAATTCCCGTCCTGCTATATGGTGCAGAGTCTTGGGCGATGACAACAACGGATGAGTCGACGTTGCGAGTTTTCGAGAGAAAAGTTCTGCGAAAGATTTATAGTCCTTTGCGCGTTAGCCACGGCGAATACAGCATTCGATGGAACGATGAGCTGTACGAGATATACGACAACATTGACATAGTTCAGCGAATTAAAAGACAGCGGCTACGCTGGCTAGGTCATGTTGTCCGGATGGACGAAAACACTCCAGCTCTGAAAGTATTCGACGCAGTACCCGCCGGGGGAAGCAAAGGAAGAGGAAGACCTCCACTCCGTTGGAAGGACCAAGTGGAGAAGGACCTGGCTTCACTTGGAATATCCAATTGGTGCCACGTAGCGAAAAGAAGAAACGACTGGCGCGCTGTTGTTAACTCGGCTATAATCGCTTAAGCGGTGTCTACGCCAATTAAGAAGAAGATAGGCCAATGAAAAGTTGAACTTTTATATACCTCTTATTCGATATATAGTATACTTAGACGTCAGTGGCATCTATTGGCTTAAAACTTCACTATAAGAAGTCTATTAGGTAGTGTCAGTGGGTCGGGGAGCAATACAATACCCCGTTGCTATTTTAGGAAAGCAGTTTTCGAGTCCTTACCTAGAGTAGAACCGCTTCTCCTACTTTCAGAAAATTTTGGTAATTCTACTAATTGTATGACCTAAGATAGTAAGAGATTTAAATGTTGAAAATTGAAGTAGTGAACTAAGACAGACAACAAATTTGAATATGCAATACTTTTAACTAACTAACAATCTGTCTTCAGTTTGTCAAAATTTTAAGCGTAATGAGAGTAATAGTCTAATCAGTTAACTGGTATAATGAAAAGGAGATAAATAGAGATTTTTTCTCTCTCTTTTTATTTAGTCTAGTGTTCCTGAATTAAATTTTGTCGCTTTCACTTTACATTTTTTGACGAAACCATAGAGTTTAAACGTAACAAGCAGGGAAGAATCGATAGATAGCCAGTAAAGATTCGATGAGTTTAAGTTAGGCGGTTAGTTACTAGCTCTCATTATAAAGGTTGTCTAGTTAGACTTGCAAGCTTTCACTGGTATTTTAAAGATTCTGCAAGTTTTTTCACAAGTCTGAATTTATCTGTAAGCTTAAAATGAGCCTTTTAGAAGCTTTTGTAATTTTTTAGTACTTAACGTCACAAATTCAAAGAGGCTGATTATAAATTGAAGCCTAAACTATTAAAATTTAAACTAATAAAAATACTCTGTAATAAAATCCAGCCTAAGTAATACTATAAAAATATAAGAGATAAACAACATATTTGTCCCACAGTGCCCTCTTTAGCCAGAAACTGCAGAACATTTACAACTTCTTTTATTTAATTGCAATTAAGTAAAGGAGTACTTTGAGACAGACTATTTGGCAAGACAAACACATGTGTATTTGCAGTCGCACAGTACCTTTAAACTATTTCTTTTATGGAGACACTGCGGAAGCGGCAATTACCAACAACGATAATGATAATGGTGGAAGCAATTGTTGGGAGTCTTTGTTGCTGTGTTAGTTTTGTTGTTGACATTGTTGATGTTGTACAATTGTAGGGAACACCTGTAGTAGAAAATAATGAGATATACTAAAGAGGCTCATAAAGGAGCGGGAGCACAAAGCATAGACAACACAACAGGTTCTATTATGAAAACATTTAGAGCGCTCCCAGACGAGTGTTGAGTACAAGTCTTTTATGTTTTAAAGAGTTTAAATGGGTGTGACTATGAAGGGTCAGTTGCGGAGTTCTTCTGTTTTATTTAAGTTTAATAACTGATATTAAAAATGTAACAGAGAAACATACTGTTTTAACAAAGTTGGGAAATATTAATGCCAGAAAACTATAACAAGACTCGTATCTGGTACAACGGTGTAAAGATATTTGGATACTTGGTTGGCTTGGAATAAATTTTTCTGAGAACAAAATGCTTAAAAGGTTTTTAGTTCAAAAGTTCATAAAACAAATATGTATCAAAAAATGCGCAGCATCCAAGATGTAAGAGTCGGATCGAGTTTGTAGCAGACTTTAATAAAAATCTTTTATCCAACTATTCATATAGCTTGAATATTTATGGGAAACTTTACTGAGTTAATACTGGAACGTGAAATTTCCAAATTGAATTTAAAGTTGAATTATATGAGAAGTAGGCATGGCCGTAGTCCGCTTTCTCTCATTTTCCCATCGAAACATATTAATTTCCATGGAATGTCATATATCGAAATTGGTTGAAATCTGTCGGACGGATCTCGTTTACAGTTTGGCCGGTCAGAAGGAAACTGGAGTGCTGCATACCTTAATAACCGATGAAAACTGTCAACATAACCTTGATTTTTGTCCTGCTTTGGCGTTGTTTTTCGACTTCGGCTCACCTTTGCCACAATATTTGACCGATGGAACGCCTGTTTCCGGGTCGTACACAAAAATCCAAGTCTCATCGCCAGTAATAATACGTTTCATGATTTCCGGCAGTCGGAAAGCATTGTTTTGCAGACATTACCGCAAGGCATTTTTTCGAAAAAATTGAGTGGTTTTGGAAGCAATAGTGCTCTCACTTTTCTTCGGCGTAAGATGCGCCAAATTTTTGATTAAAAATTGCGTAAATCCCACCAAAACTGATCAAATGCCTAGGTACTGAATATTTGGACCTAGTGCTTATAGTTCACTTTTTACCGAAAATATAATTGAAATTCTGAAACAATCCTTTCCTGATAGTAGAATGTCTGTGAACTTCAAATGGGTTGAATCGGGTTAATACTTCTCTTAGCCCCCATATACGTGACATAAAGATTTTCGAACTTCCGGGTGACTTTATTCCGCATCTATCGGTTATCTTAATAAAATTGAGAGAGTGTGTTTTTCTTATAACGGTGCATTTTTGTGCTTAGAATGAATAAAATTGGGTGAAAACTCGCCCTAGACTCCATATAACTAACAGCCCTTATGTACTTGAAGGTGCTTCGCTGGCTTTAATCCTTGCAGGAATATGAAATGTTCGGTTATACCTGAACTTAGCTCCGCTTTACTTGTTTCAAATCAAATTTTTTTCTAAAAAAAAAAAATATTTAACCTATTTTTTTGTTGTGTAAAATAAATTTATAGTCTTAGAGGGCAACCCTTATAGATAGTAATGATTATTTAAATTTATTCCAAAAGTTTTTAATTTTTATATTATGATGTGCACTTTAAATTTAATTTTTTATCCATAATGATCAAAATGATATAATATACATATTTGTATAAACAGGTGGCAACCTTTTATTTATAATCTTTAAAACAAAGCTATTTAAAAATCTTGATTCTTGCTAAATAAAAGTTTTGGTAAGACATGTTAATATTGAAGTTTTATCTTTTCTAAACTATTATTTTAAAAAAGGTGGCAACCTTATTTTATTAAAATTTTCTCAAACAAGTTTTTAATGTTTATTATCATTCACTTGTCACTTTCAGACCTATACATAGTGATTTTTTTATTCTAATGCATATTGAGTTTAAAAATTGTGGCAACGCTATTTATTTATTTGAACTATTTATTTATTTAAACATTCCTGAAACTCTTTTTGATTATATACTATTAAACCTTGCATGTTTTTAACTCCGGCAATGAGTTTGAAAATTGAAATAGCTGGCAACCCTATTTTATTTGAATTTTTAAATACTTCTTCTTCTTTTTAATTCAAATACTTAATATTTATTATTATTTTCTTCGGATTTTTGAGCACAAACAGTGAATTTTTTTAATTAAGACAATTAGTTAAAGAAATCTGGCAACCTCATTTTATTTAAATATTTTATTGAATACTTTCCTAATATGGCGACATTATTTTCTTTTATTTTATTTTTTTTATGTATACAATTTGGTTGGATTTCGTCGTAAGAGGCTTTTTGACTATATTTTGTTGTTTTTTTCTTTCTTTTAATTTATATACATAAGTGGAAACACTGTTAGTATAAATTTTTCATTTTTATTAATAATAATAATTACGTGTGGAGAAAAATTAAAAAGTTGCCACTTCGAACATATACGTACATTCATACATACAAATACGAAATTTCCCTCCAACATTCCCAAACATAATAGAGGAGTCAAGGAACAAAGAACGCGGAAATTGCTAAAATAAAATGTTCATGTTTTTAGAAATTCTCTGTAAAAGTTAACATTTCAATAGAATGTCACACAGCAATCATCAGAAAAAAATCACCTTTTCAGTCATAAAAGGAAGTACGTGATAAAAGTACAACAAAGTGTCAAATGAAAAGACACTAAAAGAATAACGGTGAATGAAAATGAAAAGAACGCGTTGTTGTAATTGTTATTGTCTCAGTAAGTAGTCTAAATAAACTCACTAAAACTATGCGCCTCTCTTGTGAATTTGTAGTAGAGCAGCAAACAACACTTCCACTCTCTGCATACACAGTTAATTGTAGTATGTGTTTTTGTGTGTGTTGCTGCTTTGTCTCGTTGAAAAGCAATTAAGTTGTAAATTTCCATAATAATGAGCAGACGGCAAACACACGCAACACATGAATGCGAAAACATTCACTCACACATATACACATACTATTCATACACTTTTCTACACCTACACATACACGCGCTAACACATTCTAATGAAACACCTGCCGGCACGCATAAGATTTTCAGCATTTTTAGGATGCGAACACAACTAAAGTGGCTTTGAAGTGACAAAAGGCACTCGAAATTCGCTTGCGTGTGTCGGTGTGATTGCGTTTGCGGAAGCAGGTGTGAGGCAGAAGCGATTAAAGTGAAGAAAAAAATTTAAATTATGCACAAATAACAGTTTCTACCTACTAAAGTGTGTTTTTCTTCGTATGTGTGTGTATATGCTTGTATGCAAATTGTTTCAAGCGAGAATGTGTAGCATGCTTCTAGGGTTTTCATATAATAAACATGCATACATGTTGGCATAAGTGAAGGATCAAAGAACATTTTTTAGATTTTTGCCTGTCACTTGGAAGCTAGTATAAGGAACGGTAGTTATTTCATACCAATAGTGTTTTATATTGTAGTTTTTATTGTTGTAATTAGTAGTTTTTAATTTTTATAAATAATTATGCGCACAAAAATTGACCTTTGACTGTTGGTTGTGGGCTTTCTCATGTAAATTGCAAGTTTTTATGCAAAGGAAAATTTTGAATTTATACAGTTATCTTTCCATAGTGCCTAAGTGGATCATAGGACGGAATAATGTAATAAATATAATTTATTTAAAGTGAGGTAGTGGTAAAGTGGGCTGATATTATTCATAACATTATAATATATTATATTTTAAAACCCTGGCAAAGTCTTGCATTAATCCACTGTTTGACGCCATAGAGAGCTCTTTTGCTCTTATGATTCGACTTAAAATAAAAATTTAAAGAAAAAACGCAATTTAAATCGCCATCTTTAAGGGTTAAGACTATGTAATTCCTAAGCTCATTCTAATACCTAGAGCTTATACTTCATAAAAAACTAATTTGGAGGCAACGCATTGTATCCAAGACTTCAAGGTCTCTTCGAATTTGAAACTCCTGCTGCGGACCCCTGGAACAATATCACATTACCCCCACAATGTTTATTGGTTTTACAACACTTCGTGGAATATTCACTTGTGGTGTGTTGGTATAGTGCAGCAACCAAAATATGATGCATCGACTTTGTATCTATGGATTACAGTCGCTATGAAAACCATCTCAATGAAGACCGTGGAGATTATATTCTTTGTCCAATACAAACCTAAGTGAAGTATGATGTAAGAATTATGGCCAACCGGCTCAAGATTCTAGCTGACTGAAGCCAGGCTTTAAGTTATTGCAAACATAGTATATTATTGAAACGAGTTACAGATTGGCTATGTGACTGGGAAAAGAAGATCCATGAAGAGTTAAACATAGCGATTGTAATCGGAGAATGAAACAGGAAAACGATTCATAAAGAAGGCTGCTACAAACAAATTATTAAAATTCAGTTTTCAGGCCGAACTTGTTGGAAGAGCAAAGACGGAAACAGGCATAAATAAAGGCTATCCGCAACGTGCGAAGGCCACTGCGTAAGATTAGGTAAGGAGACATTAATTAAACTTTCAGTGGAAAACTCGGTGAACATCTTCTGGGTACACAGTCAAATAGGAATAGAAGAGAATAAAAAGGTAAACAGTCGACCAGTCGGAATGCAGGTTCTCTAAGTTGTCCTTCATCATCCAAAAAAATACAATCAGCAGAATGTAGAGCATGTACGAAGAATAATAAGACGCTAGAACATTAATACGGTGATTGCTTAGCCTCCACTCGGTTCTTCGTACTCCAACATTAAAAAATACTCTATTGTACCGAGATTTCGGATAGCAAAACATAACAGGCTTTTAAATTATCAAATCAGTAATCTATTTATATGTGGTTAAATCAAGAGCGGCAGACTGACTCAAACTAAAGTTCGGTGAGTTAATGATTATGCGAGGGTGAAATTGCTGGAAAATGATAAAAAGTTTGGCTGTATTTGACATCTTTAGCTAATATCAATGAAACTGGTAGCTGTCAGCTGATAATTTTGTGTAGATTTTGCTGGTATTTATTTGATTTTCGCTGATATTTATTGCGGGTTCCAGTTTCAGTAAAAATCAGTGAACTTAACATACCTGTGAAGAAGCCAAAATTTTTAACTTTGTGTTGCTTCTTAAGCTGGCATATTTGTGAACTCGCTTACCTGAAAGTATAAAAATAGAAAGTAAAAATTTATTAACTTTTGCATAAAGCAAAACTGATATCATTGGATATAACATCCAAAATTTTCTTCAGATTATTGAACTGCTAATAAAAACATCCTACCTAATTTAATTGTGATATATTTTCTTGAGAAAGTTTAGTGCGTGTTTAATGTCAAACATGTGTGATAAGGGAAATATAAGATAAATTTTTTTATAAATTTTTTAGCATTAAAATTTCATGAAGACACTTTCACTTTTCAGATAGAGCGGTATACATAAAAACATATATGTTATAAAGTCAACCGGAGGTCTTAAAATAGAACTGTGGGCAAAAAATAGTAAGACTCCTTAATTGAAATTTCGCGCGAAAAACCCATTTGTCGAAATATTTCTTTTCTAGCCTATTTTTTGAAAATTTGGCGAAAAACTCACAAAAAATCAATGTATTATTGAACGGTGCATTATCGTACTGCAAAAGCCAAGAATCATCGGCCATTAGTAATGTTTGGTAGCTGGTTTCCTTAAAAATAAACATATACATGTAGGACCGTCAGACGAACGCAAGACAACTAGAAGTGGACGTAACTTTTAACACCGATTACATGCGACACTGCAAACTTGACGAACGGAATAACTAAGAGACGAAGATAAGAAAAAAACGGACGGTAGCGCGTACTTCGAAAGCGAGGAGTCGTTTTATGGTAATCAAACCTGAAAGACGTATTTTAGCATCATCTAAAATATTTTATCATAAACCATTGTTTTAAAAAAAACCTAAATTAGCAATTTCAAATAATCCTAATTTAATAATTTAAAATAAATCTATGTGATTTAAATATAAACCTACATACATACTTAATGGTCGTCATACTATAAAAGCCAAATTCGTTATTTAATTACAGTTTATATGTTGGCATCTGTTTTTGTATTAATATTTCCGTAATTATATACACAACAGCAACTATAATAATAATAGTAATATTAGCACATATGCGTATTTTTGTGACTCCAACCCTGAGTATATATAATATTAGCATTCGCTAATACTTCTCAGGCGACAACAACTAACGTTTATGATTATGAGTTTAGGGTTTACACGCCTACATACATATATGCAACACTTTTGCCAAAAGCCACCCTCAGCTGTTTTTCGTGTTTTTCTTTGCACAATAACTTTCATATTTTTTTTGTTTTATTGCTTTTTTCGGTGCAAGGAAAGTTTTATTGCAGCGCAATATGCAACAAATTAGTTGAGTGCGCACTTGTGCTTGTAATTTTGCCAAATATGCCGCAGTGACTTCTGCTTTGCGCACTCATTAAAGCGGTAATTTATTACTGTTAGTTGTAGGAAAATGAATTTCAAGTGCTGGTGAAGTGGAAGTACGTATTACATTGCGCCCGATTAGAACTATTAAGTGGCATTGGGGAAATTTTCGAGGATTTTTTTTATGGTTTATGATTTTTTTGTGAAAGGCAGAAGTTCGGCAAGAGTGATCGGGTATTTTCAAAATTTAAAAGTTTGCTTGCAAATTGAATCGGATTTTATTTTGTGTAGGGAGATTCTAAAGGTCTGTCGAATCGAATTGGTATAAATTATTATTAGATTAGTTTCTAAATAAGTACCTTGCAAGTGCCGAGAGGATGCATTGGCCAAAAGCTTGCCGAGAAGTGTAAGTAGATGGTATATAATACAGCCTTAAATTTAAAGGTTGAAAAATAATATTGAAAATAAGATTAAGTCCTGCAGCTTCAGTAGAAAGTTAAGATAGTTCGCAGAGTTTTAGTATAAGATTACATTTAAAATGAGTTTGCCAAATCAGAGTTTAGGCTAGGTTAGATTCGATGGCTTATCCACAAGTTGAAGATGCCATTTGGGCTGCTATAAGATATAACAAATCTGCATAGGAATTTAGTTTCTATTTTCTTCCGCTCATCATATTATCTGAAAATGCTCCGGCGGCACATTGAGCAGTTACAATAGCTACTAGTAAGTACAGGCTAAACTAACTGCGGGCGTTGAGCTTTTTAGATTTCTTGTGATCCTCTTTGGATCCCAAAAATCCGGCTATCCATTGTTAGTACTTTCACAAGGATTCTCCCTTCTCTCCAAGTAAGATCTTCTTATTTATTGGAAATTCCAAGTGTAGTCTTCCTCTGCCGCTGCTTCGCTCGGTGGGTACTGCGTCGCCACAGCTCAGAGGGAATCCCTCTTTTTCACGCTTACGTGAGTTTAGTAGTTGTGAAATAACCTTATTTCCTTTAAGAATGCATAATCATACTTTTACTTCAAACATTAGTGTTGGAAGTCAAAAATGGAATCGTACTTCAAATTGTATTGACAATCTTTCTTCATATACAATCCGTTCAATAGTTCAAACTGGATAACGGTATATACTTCGTTTAATTTAAATATCCTAAGGGGAGGTGCTTGTTAAAAAATAGCTGTGCTCCAAGCATCAGCTAAGCTCTAATCCTTAATAGATGGAATCCGACATGTATATTGAATGTACCGACTCCGAGGTTAAGATCCTATCCAACATTGTAATAGAAGACGATTTTATAATTCCATCCTTACCACACTAGCGCGTTTCAATGAAGAAGTTCATCCAAGTGTCGGGTTCTAGGAACGCGAGGATTCAGTACTGTCTTGGAAATATTTAAATGTTCCATATAGAAGGCTCTACATCTTAATGGATGGCTTGCTCTATATACATATACTTAAGCAGTATGTACTGACCCCGAGTTCCATCCAAGCGTATAGTAAAACACGATTTTAAAATTTCATCTGAACCTCGAAAACATATGTCACTGAAGCTATTCCTACATGTGGTGTATTTCATGACCACGTTGACTTACTACAGTCTTGTTCGCTAGATTAAGCACGGCATCGTGAATAAGGGTTTCGTAAGTTCTGTGTGGAAATAAATGTTGTCACATCCAAATGATCAGAGAATGAGCAGCTTGCTTGTAATCACACTATGAAGAACCAGGTTCGTAGATCAAGTTTACAATAAAGTATTTAGTTATCTGTCTCTCTTGTTCTCATTAAATGAGAAACATGACTTGATAAGCCGATGTAGGTTAAAAAAAAAGTAACATAATGGATTAGAGAGTAAATATGCAATGATAACCCTTGTCTCTTAAGGCAAAATTAATATATTTTCATCAAGAGATGTTCTTTTGATCCTTCGGTAAACCTAAATGTAATGAAAAAAATTTTTGATTGGGTAAGTGAACGCTATATGAAGGTCATTAAGTGTCTGCTGCCTGGCTACAATGGCATATAACATACAGAAGAAGCCTTTGCCTATACCACTCCACATCTTTTATATTTTTGACCATTCCTCAAAACGTATTCTCCGCTTCATTCTTCTGCTTTGGCTGATTGCCCACTTTCTTGCTTACTCAAGCATTTAAACGCATTTGTCATCTAAAACACATTTAAGCCAAACATTTCTCATTGTGGCTAAGCATAACATACGCTTCTTTTCACTCGCAACTTTTATCGTTATTTAAGCGTATTTTGCACGCTATTCTTCATGTTCGCTACTTTGCTTTGGCTGGCGTTCTCTGCTTGCATTATTCGCTGGTAACTTTCCACGGTTATTTTAAGCCTATGAAAGGCCTTAGAATGTTTTGCAGCGCACACAGATCCATTGTATGTTTGTATGTGTATGCGTAAGTATTAAAAATATTGAAGCATACTTTAAGGCTTAGCCATTCAACCTTGAAGAGATAAAGCGGCTTGACGACCGAACAAAAACACAAATATATACTTACATTTTTAAGTAGAATGAAGACGCAGTGAATAATGGCCAGAGGATTGTTTAATATAAGGAGTACGGGAATTAAAGTTAGCAAATGCGTAGTTGTTGCTTTGGTTTGGGAAAATAAACTTGGCATTAAAACTTAATCAATTGGAAGCGAATGAGTGATCTGTTTCATAAGATTTTCACATTTAATCTTCTTAACCAAAAAAAAATAATAATAAAATATATATGTATGTTTAGTTTAAGGGGCCATTAGAGTTGCAGTAGATATAACTACTTTTTTACAACCATAAAAATACGGAAACAAAGAATGAATGCCGGTACTAAAATTATGGAAGGCGTAGATACTTGTAAAATTCGTGATACCCTTTAATTTACCCTTTAGACGCCAAAACTTAGCTATAGATAAACAAGAAAAAAACGTTAACTTCGGTTGCATCGAAGCTAAATACCCTTCACAGCAGCATTTCTGTTAGTAACTATGCGCTCAGTTTGTATGGAAGCTATATGCTATAGTAATCCGATCTTAACAATTTTTTCGGAGATTATACTTTAAGCTTAAGCGGTAATCCATGCCAAATTTCGTGAAGGTACTACGTCAAATGCGAAAGTTTTTCATATAAGCTCTTGATTTGGATTGTTCGGTTTATATGGCAGCTACATATATGCTATAATGAGCCGATCTGAACAATTTCTTCTGATATTACATTATATCTATAAACAATAATTCATACCAAATTTCGTAAAGATATATGGTCAAATGAGGAAGTTTCCCATACAAGAACTTGATTCCGATCATTCAGTTTGTACGGTAGCTATATGCTATAGTTAACCGATCTGAATAATTTCTTCGGAGAGTACATTGTTGCTTTAGAAAATAATCTATACCAAATTTTGTGAATATATCTTGTCAAATGTGAAAGTTTTCATACAAGAACCTGATTCCGATCGTTCAGTTAGTATGGCAGCTATAAGTTATAGTGGTCGGATATCGGCAGTTCCGACAAATGAGCAGCTTCTTAAAGAGAAAATGACGTTCGCAAAATTCCAAAAAGATATCTTAAAAACTGAGGGACTGGTTCGTATATATGCAGACAGACAGACGGACATGGCTAAATCGACTTAGCTCGACATACTGATCATTTATATATATACTTTATAGGGTCTCCGACGCTTTCTTTAGGGTGTTACACACTTCGTGACAAATTTAATATACCCTGTTCAGGGTATAAAAATAAACTAAAATAGGAATCTTTGTTTTCTAATTATTGTGTTTTCAGGAAATAGTTGTACTGGAGAGAAACTGAGCATTATTTATCTCAGTTTTACATACCTACATATGTTCGAAGTAAAGATCACACTCATCATTATCAATATGTATATGAATGTGACTGAAAAATAGTATAAACTATTATAATTATTCACAAACTAGTAATTGCCTAGTTGGCCTTAAGCCAATGAAGGCCAGAGGAAATTATTAACCTCGTCTTGTAAAAAGATTATTTTCGAATCCGTGTTTAAACGTGAATAATCAGTATATATTGTTGTAAATTGTATATTGTTGTTGAAACGGCAGAAAATATAGTCTAAAAATGTTTGAAACTCTTTCAAACTATCAGTGCTGTGGGCAAAAAATAATAATAATCAGTTGAGTTTCGAATTTAACTTTCGATTTAGCTTTTGAAGTACACAAAAAGAAATATGTAAGTTCCCTTAAATTTTGTGTATGGAATCATATTTATGACGAAAAATCCATTCAGTGATGGCTTTAAGACAGGACGGCCATCTACATCAACTGATGATCAACTCGTGTATAAAATAAGGGAATTGGTGCTTGAGAGTAGACGATTAATAGTCAGAGATCTTACCGACATCGCTGAAATAACGAAAGCATCACTAAAAACCATTTCGAAAGATCATTTGGGCCTCAGAAAAGTGAAAGCACGATTGATTCCAAAAAAAAAATAAATTTTTTCGGTCTGTGAAATAATACTTTTCGATTCCTAGAATATCATGGAACGTATTATTACTGGCGATGAGGCGTAGGCTTGATGTCTGTTCCGGAAATTGACTTTAACAACTGTTTCGAGGGTTGGAAAAAATGGTAGCACCAGTTTGTTGGGGTCAAGAAGGATTAGGTTTTAGGGTACGACTTAGAGTTTGAAGAATAAATTAAGAATTTCAAAATTATGAACCAGATCTTATTATTTTTGCTTCTAGTAGTATGTATTATAAATGCAATTTATCGTCACAGAATATCAAGTTAACGATTGTATTTTTGATGACAAGAATCTTCTGAAAGAATTCACTACTTTTCGAGTATTCATGTTTCAACTATCTACCTGAAAACTTGGGCAACAGCGTCGCAGAGTATACTCCTGCTGACTTCTTTTGTTGACACAATGATAGGAGAAATGTGAAATTTGTGAATTCACTAGAAAAGGGCGCAGTTTGCTTTTTGTCGGTTGGATCTAAGCTAGTGTGGGACGTTTCTGTAAGAAGTTTTCTGCGAGCTTAATTTTGGAATACCGCAGCTGCATAATATTTATGTAGTATTTTTAAGTTAGGAGTGGCTGGCATTAATGTAGTAGAAGCATTGCTCCGAAGTGCAGCCTCTTTCAGGGAAGTAAGCATTCACCCCTGGTATTTGCCAAATTAACCACTTCAAGCTAACAGTTATCAGTTACGACTTTAAACGCGATCAGTCCTCTAAAGAATGATCAGTGGATAGCAATTTAGCCACAGTGAAGAAATGCTTAGACTAAGAGTTGCTTATTTCCAAGCAAAAGACCAATTGCAATGAAAAAACGATACCGAAAATAAACCTATAATCGGTATATCGACCTCGATGAGACTTTTGTTGTATAATGAAATATATTTTATTTAAGAGAAATATGATTTCTTAATTGTGATCGCGAGTTTTGAGTTAAAAAAAAAACGCCAAGAGAATATTTGAATGTATTGTTGTATATAGTACGTATATATTCAAGTAAATAAGTATTATATACGTTTTGGATAATAAGTAAAAGTATACACTCTGTTGCCTGCTGGGCACTGCCTGTTTGCTGCTCATTTCATTTCCGTCTAAAGACAAGCTAACACACACTTAAACCAACAAAGAGTCTCGTTGACACTTGACAACAACAACCGCTACATATGTATGTCTAAATGACTAAAACGAGTGCGACTACTAGTTATAAATGTTTTGGCCGACAACAAGCGGCAGCAACAACAATAACAACAAGAATATTAATAAAACCACAAACGAACGCCACAAAAGATAGCAAACAAAGCGTAGGCTTGTTGTTTTTGTAGACTCATTTAGTTGTTAGTGTCAGCTAGTTGTCGACATAATATATCCGCATATTTTCCTGTTAGCAAGCAAGTGTGCTAACATAACCACACAAGTGTACATAGAGAGATTGAAATGCAAGCTTTGTGTGCGTTTGTTGGTGTGTATGTATGTGAGCATTAGGGTGTCCGTTATGTTTTTTGTATATGACCCCTGAAGTTCGGGAAAAAAGTGACCAACGTAAACAAGCTCGTTTTTTCAATATAAACTCTGCCACTTTTTTTCCATATGAATAAGACATGGAATTTTTTAGTATTTTTCATTAACTAAGTTTAAAACTTTGGAAGTATGATATTCTAATAGAAAATTAAACCCTCTTTAAAGAAAGATTTAATAACTTTTTCCATAAAATCGCTCTTTTAAAAGTTATTTGCAGTTAAAGTCGCACATCAAATAACCTGAGCATTCATACAAATGATGATTTTATGTTGCTCATACGGCATGGTGTACTATAGAATACAGTACATTGGTTCATAACTTTAACCGCGTGTAGCTTCTAAAGCAATGCCTTTATGAAAGAAATGGTAAGGAGCTTTTTTGTAGAGCGATAAATTTAGTATTAGAATATTTTACTTTCAAAGTTGTAGATATACTTGCTTTGGAGTTAAAAAGTTTAATGCAAAGTTAAAAAATCCAATGTAAAATATTATATATCGCTAGTTGGCGCTGAAAGCGCGTAGTTCTAGTTCTATTCGTCGCATCGGGTCATGCTATAACTTTTTGGAAAGCTCATTTCACGCACTAATTCGATTGATTGATTGTCATTGATTGTCGTTTCTTTTAAGTCGTTCGTGAGTTATAGCGTCGCAAACATGGAGCAAAATAAAGAGAAAATACGGCATATTTTACAGTACTACTACGATAAAGACAAAAATGCATCTCAAGCCGCCAATAAAATTTGTGCAGTTTATCGACCCGATACAGTTTCCATTTCCACCGCACAATAATGATTTCAACGTTTTCGTTCTGGTGTAGAGGTGGTCGAAGACGCGCCACACTCCAGAAAGCCTGTCGTCGAAAATTGCGATAAAATCGCTGAATTGGTCGAAAGATACCGGCATAGTAGCAGCCGTAGCATCGGTCAAGAGCTGGACATGAGTCATCAAAAATTCATTTCAATTTCAATTAAAAAAAAAAAAAAATTCAATAAAAATACGGCAAGACTTTTTTGACAACCCATTATAAAGAAGTAAAATGAGTTAAGCAAATGTTAAATTGAATATAAATAGCTTGTTTCCATAGTAAAATTTTTTAATGCACCAAACTGAAAATGAGATTTTCAAAAGAAAAAAAATTAAAATTTGGCAATAAGGCACACCCTAGTGTGTATGCAAATCTTCATATATACATATGTATGTTTATCCATATATTTCCCTATAATCATATTTATCCTCTAGGTATGTACTAACCAAATTAAATGAGTGCACTTTTAGCGACATTGCTAGGTTTTATTATTATTATTATTGTTTTTGTTGTTATTTACTAAGCATTTGAAATTATGCCAACAGCTGTTCCAAATATTCCCTTTGCTCTTTCTATTTGTAGTACATATGCTCCCGGCAGGCAGCCATAGCTGGAATTGTTGAAATAAAGTGCACATGTGCCGCTAAGTGAATGTATGAATATTAGGGTGGTAGCAAAGGTCGAAACGAAAATTTTAATATCAGACATTTAAAACTTAGTCTCGGTATCTACACCAATGTGGTCGAAAAAACAGAAACATATGTTTTGATTTCGATTGGGGATGATCAGGAATTCTCATATATGGGGTTAAGTTTCCGTCGATTTTTATTATCTGCAATCAAAATTAAGCGTATAGTGATATGTGATATAAAAAATTTTGACTTCCATTTTACTAAACCTTAGCAACTTTCTGGTAATTTTGTCGAACAAGTGACACAAAATTGAAAGCTAGCACCTCAAGGGTTAATACATAATAATAAAATATATATAAATCTTAATATGGACAATGACAGCATTGTGACCGAAAAAGTGACATAAATTTTTTTCTGATCGTTGAAAACCGCCACAAACGGGTTAAAGTTTAAATTAACCAAATTATATCACATTGCTACCGAAAATTCCAAGCTAAAAAATATCTCGGGTTCTTAGGATCCAGACTAATAGAATTTAGAAGCTTTGCATTTTGATTGAACAAAAAAACTACATCTTTCACATACAAGGTCTGTCGCAAAAGAAACAGAACTTTTTAAATATCTAACTAATATAACTGTTTCTGGTGGCGCCACCTATTGGTGGGTATATGAAATAAAAAGTTTGATCTCTTGTTGAAATTTCGTAAAAACTTTAAGACAATTGGATAACTACAATCGATGTTATCGATCAAAAAGTGATAGCAGCTTTTGGTCATCGTTCGTAAAATGCATTTTGAACAAAGAGCAAATATTAAATTTTGTTTTAAACTTGGGAAAACGTTTACTGAAACATATCAAATGATGAAAAAAGTTTATGGTGATCAATGCCTACCCCGTAGTAATGTGCATGAGTGGTTTAAGCGATTCCAAGAAGGTCGTGAGGACCTCTGTGACGATCAGAAGTTGGTCGTCTTCAGAAGTCCAAAATAAAGACAATGCAGATTTGTTTTTACGATTCGAGGGTATTGTACACCGAGAGTTCGTCCCACCTGGCCAAACGATTAATGCTGTGTTTTACCTTGGTGTTATGAAACGTCTTTTGTCACGCATTCGTCGTGCTCGACCACAATACCGTGAGGCAGGGTTCTGGCGCCTGTTGCACGATGTGTCATCCGTCGACGCTTGTCACTGATTTTTTGACAAAAAACTCCATATTAACCATTAATCACTCACCCTACTCACCTGATCTGACACCCTGTGATTCTTACCTATTTGGAAAACTTCATTTGCCCATGAAAGTACACTGGTTTCAGGACATTTCAGCTATCCAAGAGGCGACGACCGATATTCTCAAGAGCATTCCGAAAAACGACCTTAAACACTCATTTGAAATGCTAATTGACCGGGCTAAATGCTGTATCGAAGCACAAGGAAACTACTTTGAATAAAAAAATATAACTTTTGAAAAATAATAATTTTTTGTTGTTTTTTTTTAACAGTCCTGTTTCTTTTGCGACAGACCTTGTATATTAAATATTGTTCTCACTGATATCTTATCAGTTCATGAGTTTGAAATATAATTTGTTTTAGGACCACCTTAACACTCGCGCACATATTTACATAAATGCATTAATTTGCGCCTCGCTCAAGGCTAGCTGCTAGACTAAATGGCAACGTCAGTGGCGCTCATGCTTCCACTCACTGGCAGTGTCGACGTCCCAGTGAGTTTTCACAAATATTACTTAAATATATGTGGGAATTGTCTCCTAAGTGCATTTACATACGCAGTAATCTTGTTTAATTATTAGATTGGCAATGGCCCGGGAATAAAACGGATATTTGCACAGCGAGAGAGCGAGTGAGTGTTTGGGTATAAAAGTTTTTGGAATTTTTTCTTTTCTGATTTGGGTTTTAATGGTAGATAAGTGGAGATCTTGAGAGTATTAATAAATATTATTTTTTTAGATTATGATTTGTAAAATGACTGCTCATTACTCTGGAGTAACTTGACTTTATGCGCGGCTTTCCTTGAAAATTTTGGAAGTACGAAATCTAGTGTAAAATGAAATTTTGTGAAGAAATGTTGTCAAATAAAAATGTTTCTCGTACAAGGACTTTATATTCCAAGGTCCCAAAACGGCTGATGAAGATAACACGAAAGAGGTCGACGAGGCCAGCCAGTTGTTAAAGGAGGTGGCGGGAGGTGTTAAGAGAATTGCAATGAGTCTTAGATGTGTTCAGATTAATATGCATCACCCAAAAAGTACTACAGCAAAACTGATAGCTGCCTTAACTACGCCGCACCAACATAGTCGCCTGTGTGCAGTTAAACCCAGACGAGGAAGCTTTAGACAAGCGAAAAATACTGCACTATACGCTATAACGTACACTGATCGCCATTTAGAGTGGAGCCATCAGCAATTTCCCGACTCCCTCTCAGTAAATGGCGTACTTGGAGTCAAACCAACACGCATTGCGGACAACGAGTTCGAGTAGCCGCGAGAATCGAGAGTGGCTTTTGCGCAGCTTTCCTCTGGATACTATAGCATGTTAAACTCCTATTTATCCAGAGTCGATCCCGACATACCAAACATATTTTCAATGAGTCCTCCATGACTCTAACCACCTCTTACATCTCCAGCTAACTCTACACATCTGACACCCTCCTCCCTACCGTTGGATGACCTCGTTGACAACTTTTCTGAACCGTACCACCTTCATCACGGTACTAAATAACCGTTACAGCAACAACAACATTACCAAAAAACGGAATCAACAGGAAGAAGGTAACTTCTTTGTGGTATCATCTTACATGGTCCACGACAGAGACGTGCCCCCTGCACCTCTAGTAAGATCAACAGAGAAAAGGAAGAATATCCTAATAGGAACTGACGCCAATGCGAGTTCTACCACATGGGAAGCAGCAATATATACACTCCCTGTTGACAGATATTATAAATAATAATCTAAGTATATGTAGTAGGAGTGATAAGCTCAATAGTTTAATGTAGCTTCCATTTCAGCGCCATAGCCTTTGAGTTTTGGACTTGCCATCTATATGGGCTTCTCCGCTTACCTTAAAGGGGGAGGAATGGGGCAGATTAACGCTGTCGTAAGCTATCCATTAGCTCCAGTATTAGACTTTCTAATCCTTGGATCGTCTTCCAAATGGCAAATGGTTGTGGCTGCCATAAAGGTAGGAAAAGCGTGACTAAAGCGCAGTCTTCTTCAGAGCGGTGGCTATCGACTTCGATAGTAGAACAGAGATATTAGCCTTGAGCTCGCTGACTGTACGCTCAAGACTAGTGAAGGGATGTTTGGACTTATTTCTAATATCGAGTTACTACAAGATGATACTGGTTGGGATGCCTGGCACAGCGGTATTGCATGAAACTGCAACGCTAACTAGTTTACTGAGGCGGATACTTCAGTCCCAATAACATCGAAATCGAAACGCACAGGTTCTCAACTGTCTCATTGGACCGCAGACTAGCTCAGAAAGCGTTAGTCGATTGAGCTGTGCAGTCATAAGTTCCTTCTGATCAACGGAAAATCGTAAGATGTCTAGTGATTTTTACTCATAGCAAAGTCTATCTTTCACAGGTTGCAGGAGTTTTAAGTGAAGACTGTCCGATCGATATTCATCCGGTCAGATTGATTATTTTACCGAATACCAGTTGCAGCAGCTATTTTTAAAAAGAGGAGTTTAAAAAATCTCAACATTTCTTCCTCAAATGTTCTGCCTTTTCCAAATCAAATCCAAAACACCGCGGATATCATATTTTTAGAAGCAAAAGTGAGGTAGCGAATGTAGCGCTTCGCTGATATCTAATATTCAACTAGAGGAGCTCTTTCATCTGGATTCACAAAGATCAGTACATAACAGTTTAAGTGTGATCACCCACTTTATTAAGGAATCATCCCTCGAACATAAACTAACCTTATTCGTATTGAGGTTGAACCCTTCATTTATTTCTTCAACATATTTCTTCACCAATCAAACTTGATCTTCGAGAGCATATGTAATTTGCCGGTGTTCGAGATTTGAGGTATTATAAGAAGTTTTCTGAGCAGTCGAATCAACTGAGTGGAGTCCTTCAACTCCTACAAAATCAGTGAACATCTAACTTGAATATAACAATGTCTTCACAAGGTACGTTCACGTTATGAACCTGCAAAATACCACCTACGTCCAGCATACTTTTAATAAAATCAAATTACTGACTCATTTTTGATGTCAAAAAATGGGAGGTGGGCGTGGCTTGTGAAGTTAAAGCAATAATTTCCGCAATTAATTTGATTCCAGAAGCATCGAGACTTGCAAACTCATTTCCATTTCTCATTTTCTGTCCAATATTTAACGAGCAGCGATAATGATAAGCGAAAAGTATGCAACTCTAGGAAAGTTTAGCGCTCTACAAAACGGTATATTAGCCAAAATGGGAGTGAAATGGCAAGCAGACTGGCTGATAAAACGCCAGCGACAGACAAACTTTGTGAAAAACTCAAAGATAAAAAGGAGAAAAAAGAAGAAACTCATGCGAGAAAAAGAAAATTTGCAAAGAAAAGAAAAACAACAACAAGCCGTTATTTATTTGCGACAAGAGAAGATACAAAAAATTTTGCAAGAAGCTAGAGGAGCACGAGAAGAAGTAACAAAATTTATTTGACTTGTTTTAGTCCAATAAATTTGTAGCGCAATTAAAGCGGCTATTATGTGAGCACGCAACTTTGAAGCAAGGTAGACTTATAGGCGCACATACCGGCAGACACACATCTCAGGCATATATTAATGGCATAATGTGCTTGTATGTGTGCTCTCATATACATATAGACACATTTGGATAGCAATTTGTGCGAGCGCATGGAAATCTTCGCATTTGCATGTGTTTGTGCGCCTCACCGCCTATAAGTATGCTATTTATAATGTTTCCTCACTCATTTACAACACAAATAAAAGTCATTACCGCAAAATGTTGCTTTAATACGCCATCAAGGGTGGAACACATTAAAACTTAATGAAAAACACAAAGTTAAAAGTTTCGCAGAAGTCTTGCACGACGGACGGCCGGGTGCTAAGAAAGAGATGCAAAGCGACGAGAGCGTCTAAGTTGTTGAGAAGTATTTAAGCACTGCGTGTGATAGGCACCAAATAGCAATATGACTGCGAGTATACATATACTTTTATATAAAATTTGTTTATTTGACGCGCTTTTCCTACATGTGTAAGGTTGAAGTTCTTGTTGCTGTATAAAAGTTGGCAACAGCTGCTGAATGACGAATGACAGTTTGGCGCAAATGCGCTAAATGCTTGTGAATGAATCGTAAACGAAACGTGAACTTCGACCGGATTTTGATCGGTTAGCTTATATGATAGCTGAATGCTAAAGTGTTGCTATATAGGCGGTTCTAACAAAGGAATAGCCTCTTGGGGAGAAAATAATATGTTTAAAATTCCCGATGGATATCCCAAAAATTGAAGGACTGGCTCAGACATATACAAACAGGCGAACAATGTTCGGTGTGTTTAATGTGCGTACAAGCTGACACAATCTTTCCACATGTCGCGCAAAAGAACATCGGATCAAATAAATGTGTTGATTAGCGTGCCGAGGATGCATGACATTTTTCAGTACCAAATACGCGGTGTGGAATTGATACTTTAATCACCTTAGAAAGGTTCAAAGCTTATATAAATCCTCAGTCGTACTTTGTGTCCAGCAGCCGGTTGCAATGCAGCTTCACATTGAACTAATGCAAGGTTTGCTTTTCACACATTCGGGTATTTAATCATAACCACCACGATACTCCCCGAAGAGTCGTGCAATACGCATATGATATGAGCAGATTGAACCGAACTGTATATTCTTCCCGTGATACAAGTATTAAATCCCCGGTCAGACCTCGTAGCCGAAACTGATACAAGTTGAGCTTCCCTACCGTTCGCGACTGATGTTCAAGGGTTGGATTTCATACACCATTCGCACAAGAAGCTAACCCTAAAGTACAGTTAAGTAATAATTAAAAATAATTCTTTGGCATTTCGACAAGTAGAGATCACATTGCAAACATTTTAAAGTCCGTCAGACAGACATACGAGTGCAGGTACTTTTTCAATAGCCTGAAGAACGATTACAAATCCTTTAACTTTATTACATAAACTCATGTTCACTAAACAATGTGTTTCGCGCGCTTTTCTCAACTTATGGTCGACATAATCGGCTTACTGAATGTAACCACCACCACCAATCTTGAGCCTCAGCATTCATTATTGGATAATATATTTGACCGAATAGACCTGCTAGCTGAGAGTGTACACAAAGAGTATAGAGGGTCGATTCGGCGCCGTTCGCAGCAACTCGAACTGACGTATGAAACAACTTGGCGCATTTTACGCCGAATAAACGTAAACACGTAAAAAATACAGTTTGTGGAAGAAGTGAAACCGGTCAACCTTCCCAATCACCATCACTTCGCTCTATGGACTCTTGAAAAGTTCCAAGAAGATCCGACGCTTTCGAGCCAAATTTTGTTCAGCGATGACCACATTTCTATCTCGATGGATATGTAACCAAACGAAATTGTCACATTTGAAACGAGGAGCAACCTGAAGAGAGCCAAGAGCTGTCATTTAATACAGAAAAACAATGCCGACTTGTTTTGTGAAATTGAAGCTAGTGATTTCAGCGACAATTGGTTTTATCAAAGTGGCGCCAGTTCCCATACATCTCAACAATCAATGGATTTATTGAGAGAACACTTCGATGAGGTGATAATTTAACGTTTTGGGCCGGTCGATTGGATACCAAAATCATGTAATATCAAATATTTAGACTTTTCCCTGTGAAGTTATGTAAAGTCTAAGGTCTATGCGGACAAACCCACTTCGATTCAGGTTTTGGAACAATACACCACGAATGTAATTCGCCAGTTACCAGTCGAAATGCTGAAATGGGTGATTGAAAATTGAACAAAATGTACGAACAATCTGAGATGCAGCCGCGCTCAACATTTGAAAAAGATAATCTTCAAAAAATGAATACCAGAAAATAATGTTTCAAATGATAATATACATTTCCCTTGAAGTTTGATGTTTCTATGTTTTTTCTTTAAAAAAATATACAAATTTGAAATCGATCACCCTTTTTAGTTTAAAAGGTCTCATAAGGTTTCCTTCTTAGTGTCACAAGCTTTAGGGTATAAGAGTGGAAGTATGGCCACGCTGATTTGAATAACGGGCGATCTTAGACAATTCTGAGGTAATCAAAGGAAACTCTGGGATTGGTGAAATCCATAATGCTAAAAAATGAATTTGTGCCTACAGTTTCTGGAAGATATATATGTATTAGAGTGGAGCTTAACAATAGTATCAATACTAATGCAAAACTGTATTATCATTTCGTATGATAAAATAATCGTTGGACAGAGTAAAAAGAAATTGCTTGCAGAAAATAAACGAGTAGATTACTATATACCCAAATTATGGAATAATAATCCAAAAGGGAAAGTTCATGGGTACCTTTTCCACATGGAAGCGAGTTTCGTTTCTATAGGAACGCCAATAATCCTATAAAGTGTGAGTTTGTGCTCTGATTACAAATGTGAAAACTTAATTGTGTGATAAGCTTTCACCGAAAATGTATAAGATTAATTGTCTTATAATTTTTTTTTATTTAAAGTAAACGAATATTGTTGATGTCGAAAAAAAATTCCATTCTTTGAAGATAGTGAAAAATTTCAATGAGTGTTATTGTCGGTGAAAGCAAATATTATAATAGTTAAGTGTTAGGGGTTAGCGATTAGAGGTTAGGGTTACTGTTATAGTTTTCCATAATGCTCTAAAGGATTCAAGAAGAAAGAAACTATATAATTAACTACTGTTATATTTTTCTATAATATTCTAAAGGATTCAAGAAACGTGGTAGTACTTTCCGTCCTCGCTTAGCTTTGATATGAATCCATTTCTGTCTCCTTATTTGTCAGCAGTTATCCAATGCACCAGCTTAACTGTTGAAACTTATCCAAGATAACAAACATCAACTGATTTTTAAATCTATTTACCAACCGCACTTATAGCCTTTAAACCTGCCAAAAGTATTTCAAACAAGCCCTAATATTCCTACCGACTATAATAATAACTATTAAAGTACATTCACAACCACAAAAGACATATTACATTTTAAGACCACACAGTGATTTAAGGTCCAAGATCGCATGCAATCTGTCCAAACGCTGCCATCTGTTGGTTGTACTTGAAGAGTAAATTCGAAATTGCTGCGACATACTAATCACCATATGAGCTGGTGCATACCTAGCTACCATATAAATGTTGATATCCTCAGCTAAGTACACACTTTATGGCGCATTAAATGAATTATGTTGAGAGCTTTGCTTTGTACTCGACCGACGACGAAATGTCTGTCAGAGGTTTAGAATTTTACTAGCGACTTTGGACAGCGTATCTATTAATTTGCAGAAGCTAAACTTGAAATGACAGCTTAAAATTCTTGTTCGTGGTCAGGAAAAAAATAAAAAATTGAGAAATAAGGTGGAGAAGTGCTCATTAAAATGTATCTGTGAAAATCTACACTGGTACGTACTATACTCGTACATAGCATACATATGTGTATTTGTGAAATTTTTTATTTGGATACAAATTACCTAATAAAACCATAATAAAATTCACACACAACTACAACAAAAATGGCTGAGAGCCAGACGCATATTTCCAGACTCGCGCTGCAGCAGAGGCCATAGGTTGAAAGGGAGGCAAATATATAAGGAGTGAGTATATAAATTTGTATATATCATTGCATGTTTATATGGAAATGTGTATATTTGTGTATGTGTTAGTTTATTTATGAAAACTATACGTCTATATGTAAAACCCAGCAGACGCTCACACAAAAATGTGGTTATGAATGAATCTATAAAAAGCCGCTCAAATAGATGCAGACTAATGCAAACAGCGACAAGCATATAAATATAAATAATTTCAAACGTATATATAGATACGCTTACACAACTGTATATATGACTGTAGCTAATTTTTTGGCGGTGAAATTTCATTGAAGCGCAGTAACAAGCAGCGGCGCTCAACGCTTTCGGTCTGTGGCTAAAAAAATGAGGAAGAAGAAAAATAATAATAATAAAAACAAATAAGGAAGGGCTAAATTCGGGTGTAACCGAACATTTCTTGCACTTGCAACATTCAGCTACAGAGTATAATAGTTTTATTTACCTAAAGTTTGTACGTATTACACAAAACTAAGCAAGATAGATATAAGGTTATATACTACGTATAAATGATCAGGTTGAAGAGATGAGTTGAAATCCAAGTGACTGTTTGTCTATAAAAGCACTTAACTTCAGCTGCTGTGATAACCTTAACAAGTGTATTTTTTATAGCACAAAGGGTATATAACAACTTTATCTTGATTTGGTGCGGCCAGTTTCTATGACAGCTATGCACTATAGTAGTCCGATCTTAACAATATGTTAGGAGATTGCAGCGTTGACTGGGATAATATTCCACGCCAAGTTACTTGAAGATATCTTGCGAAATAAGAAAGGTGTCCATACAAGAACTTGATTGTGGTTGTTTAGTTTCTATGGCAGCTGCTTGGCACAGTGATCCGATATCAACGATTTGCTCTGAGATGTTAGCGTTACCTTGAATAATAATCTGTGTAAAACTTCGTGACGATATCTTGTCAAATAAGAAAGTTTTTCATATAAGAACTGGCTTTTGATGGAGTGGTTTATATGACAGCTATATTCTCTAGATATCCAATATCGATGGTTTCGACAAATGAGTGGCGTTTTGGGCAGAAAATGAAGTCTGCAAAACCTCAGATCGATATCTCTTTGCTAAAGGACTAGTTCGCCTACATACAGATAGGTATACACTTTCGACTCAGCTCAATACGCTGATCATTGAAATAGGTCCAGGGTATAAAAATATTTGAACGAGAAGAATCACGCAGCAAAAATTTATACTTATAATTAGAAAATAAAAAGTAGAATTTTAGAGGCATAAAAAAGTGCGGCTTTACTAAAAATACACTTATACATTTACGCAGCGATATATATGTATAAGTAAAAGTAAACTATACAAAGTAAATATTTACTTGTATATGCACATATACACATACATAAGCATAAGAACGCCAATGAACGCCGAAATTTGCGTATACTCGTATTTGCACTCACACATGGCCGTAAAAATTCTAGCATTGCGCATTTTATTACTCATACGCCTAGTGGTATGCAATGGCGTATATGACTTGCTTTGACCGACAGTTATGATGTGCTGTATAAATTTTATTGCCGTGCGGTTAACTGACTGGCTATAGACACAATCACATTTGCACATTTAAATGTACATATATATGTGTATGTATATTGTGTGTGTGTGTATGTAAATATGTCATTAGCTCATAAAAGCTCTCTAGGGGAGAAGTTCTGATTGCAATTGCATGTGTTATTTGTCGTTTAATTTTCAATTAGATAAGTTGAGAAGCGTAACATATGCGCCGGTTGTGTATAGACAGCGGAAATAACACTTGGCCATCAAATTAAATTAACGGATGCTGGATGAGTTTGAAATTATATGAGCGTGTTTGAAATTTTGGTATTTATTTTATAGAGTTTACTAAAAAATTTAAATTTAAATTTATTTAAGGTTCAAAAAAATTAGATGACTTTGATTTACTATTTAAAACCTATTAAATTATAGGTTTGTTTAAATTTATTATTTTTGAAAATATTCCTTAAGATCGTCGGTGCTTTTTGTGATGGCGGTGATTAAAACTCACGAAAAATTTGAGGTAGAAGCGAATCCTAAGCAGCTCATATATAGTGTTTTATGCGACAGAACCGTCTTAGCGGAGTGTGGGGTGGTATACAGGCATTTAGAAAGTTCACTCCGCAAGGTGAGACGCTCTCGTCGCTGCTCCGGATCTTAGCGGAAAAAGGCATATTGAAAGTTCGTGGAAAACGCTGCTGTTGGATGAAGTCTATGCTGACGAAGCTACTCTTATCGTAAAGAAAAACTTTAAACGACCATAAAATATAATACCCAAAAAGCCCAAGGTTACCTCGTTATTTCCAAATCTTAGCAAAGAAGCGCTTTTCCTGTCCACCTAAGTCAAAATGATATAATGTTACTTACCAGAGTGAGGGGAGCTGAGTACATGAAAGAACTGAAACTGAGGCATTCTGAAAATCTCTCCTTTTTGACTGCAACTCTGAAAACCCAGATCCCTGCTTCCTAACATCTTTTTCTCTACTCATATTTTGAGGTGAGATATGCGAGTGATAGATATTTTACTTTTTCACGGAAGAGTCGAAGCTTTGGGAGACACTCCGACAGCATAGTGGCAATACTGGAATTGAGCTCGTTCACTTTGCTTTCAAATATAATCAAGTAGCGTCCGTCCACTTCGAGCTATGAGCTCGTTCACTGTGCCCTCAAAGTCAGTCACACGGACACTTCCGCCTACACCATCGTTCAAATCAAGTTACTTCAATATGAGACTCGTCTGGGGATAATGGAATCGTTGGAAATTGCAAATCCAATAAACTCGTAAGAGAGGCCCCTTATCCGTCTCCATTTGATTGGTAAAGAATTCGTTCTCTGTTGCCCTCTTGCATTCTTGCTTGATCACCAGACTTCCCGTGAGCTTAGCAGGCGCTGATCAACAACAAGCTCCAGTGGTTCTTCAACATCCTTTTGGTCTAATTCAGAACGCAAGAGATTAACAGAAATACTTGCTCTTAGCATGGTTCATTTTGCCGTTATCTTAGGTGTTCTTACTGAATATTATCCAATAGGCGTGCAGCAGACCACAAATTTAATCAGAAGCTGATTGTCAAAGTTCCCTTCTTATGAATTTTATCAATAAACGAAAAACGAAGATGAACTAGAGAAGCTCTGACTATATTCACTTCCTCAATAATAGCGGTGCTAAAGGACACCAATTCTCTTTAGGTTTATATCAAAATTGAACTACATAAACATATACTACTTTTCAAACATATAAGCATGATGGATCCATATGCTTTTGATAATGATTCATCAGGAGATTCATCAGGAAATCGAAATGTTCGGTCCTACTCCTTAAAGATATTTCGAATTTTCAACAGCTCGCAGTCAAGACAGCAACCCTCAGGTAGTTAATTTTCTGTAATCTGTCATTCGAGACCAAAACCGTTGGTGTAATTTTTTTCGAAAACCACGGATTAAGGAAAAAAGACCTCTTGTTATAAGACTGATGACTATAATTCGAACTATCACATCCTATTTTAAAACTTTTTTGATATTTTATAAAAGCGGGAAGTGTTCGAAGAGGAAAAAGTTAGTAACATAGATGTGTGCACAACTTTGAGTCTAAAGAGATAAGCACAAGTTTAATTCACATATCTCCTAAACCGCTCAAGCTATAACAATCAAACTTGCTGAGTACAAATCTTATAAGAACCGACAGTGTGAAAATTGATGAAATCGGTAGATAACCCGCTCACTGCCCATATAACGATACTGTTCAAAACTACTAAAAGCGGGTTACTAGCTACGCCAGATACATTAAATTTTACTCCGAGATGCCATAAAGGCTCTCGATGGGAACCGGTGTAAAAAGTGGAAGATGCGTGTGGCACCGCTCACTTTTTGGGTGAAATTCCATATCTCGGGACGCGACCAATCGATTTCAACAAAACTTAGTACTTGTGGAGCCCAGTATCTACAGTTGATTTTTGGCCGAAAATATCTGTCAGAGCGATAGATATGCAATTAAAATTCGGACAGAATCCTTTCCAGATATTATTAGTTCTGATTATAGAAAATTGGTTGAACTATTGCTAGGATTTGCGAACATCCGGCTGACTTTGCTCTATATGATTGGGCATTGTATGTGAGGTACCTTAATAAAATCCAGGGAACATTTTTTTAGTATGTGACATGATAAAACAACTCTTATCTACTCTATTTTAAGTTTTTCGTTTTTTTAGCAAACCTTATGGTGAATATGTCGGAGAGTGTAAAAGTATAGGACTCGTAGTTATGACGGAAATCGAGATAGACCGTTTTTAACCCTTAAAAGTTCAACCACGCCCTTTACCTTTCTTTTCCATATGAGTTCTCTCTTTTTCATAAATTTAGAGGCTTCTGCACTGGTATTTAAGTTGGCACAAACCATTCAGTGAATGCTAAGTATTTCACCCACCTCTATTAACGATGATAACATAGAAAAAGTTAGAACATCAGTGCTAGAAAATCCGTCATATTGGCATCAAATAGATATTAGAGAATCTCAACATTTCTTAAGCGTCAACACAACACATTTAGGTTAATGTTTTGAAATCAAATAAAAAAACAAAATTCCCTAAAGGCCATCTCAGCCAAGGCTGCAAGGAAAATTGAATAAAACATTAGTATGATTTTTATTGGCTCAACAGTCAAAAGCAATAATAAATGTTAGTATTAAATTCTTCAAACTTGATCAGATGCTTTGCTTTTTCTAGATTATTCTTTAGTTTTTTTAACAAGATCTATACTATGATGTCAGAGGAGATGTTTAAGACATTTTTTATCATCATTCTCTAGACGGTAAATCTAATAATAAATGTACTACGATTGAAACTTATTTTGGCAACAAGAGCTTTATGTCAAGGCATGGACAATGCAGAAAGAAGCGGGCGAATTTTTACTGGAATAAATTTTTTTCCACTAAATCCCTCCTCCATGACGACTTTCACCAAAAGTAGCCTAATATTTGAAAGTGATCATAAAATTGAAAACATATGCTCATAAAAAATCGAAAACTATATTTTTCATTACATTTTTAAACACATTCCGCCATTAAAATTTATTTATGCGCTGATGTGCACAGACAGCACAAAATCATTGCAATAAAAATCACTCACACATTTCGCTGCGAATGGAAACATATGCCAGCAATAATTTCAAATAAAAACAAAATTTGGCAGCATTAATAAATGTGCTTTTATAGTATATGTTTGTCTGGCGGTGAACTAAATATATTTCATTTTTTAAAAAGGAAAACTTCACATTTACATTAATATCATAAAAAGCTTGCGTATAATTTATACATAAATATTATTTGTTCGGTCGTTTTACTTTATTTAAACAACTAAAGTTTTGAGAACGTGACAAGAACGAAAGTGGAGATATGTTGATATGTTAACAGTTAATATGAATATTTTAGGTGCATATGAGCAAATGTGTGTAAAGATATACCTTTTTATTCCTCATACATATTTATGAGATTTTGAAGTATATTTATGTTGATTGGCTCTGTCATAAGTGCATCGAATGAATACTATTTGGAGGCATTAACAATTTGAAGGAGACATAAGAATAACAATTAAAAAAAAAAAGTAATTTTCGCGAAATTTTTTGAAAACACCTCATATTATCACGTCTAGTAATACTTAACAATACACTAGTATTACTAGGAAATCTTAGTTATGCATCTGTTTGCTAGAAGGCCGAGAGAACTTAAACCAGCAGCTCTAAATGAGAAAGATTTTCACAATATAATGCAATAATGATTTTATTTACTTTTACTATTTAAAAAAAATTTTGTTTTAAAATATTCATATAGACGCTTTTGGAAAAGAAGAAAAGATGATCAAATGCTAACTCAACTAAATATAACAAAATTTAAACAGGTATGACTAAAAGACATTTTAACTCCCCCAAAAAGGGATAACCGATTTCTTTATAATTTTTATGAAAGCCTGAATACGAGTACATTGTATGAATTAACATTGTAAAATTTCGTTCATACATTCTTAGTCGAAATCTGTTAAAGAAAATGTAAAAGTCAACATTTAATAACAGAAAAATAAAATAGACGGTTTCCGAAACTATACAAAAATTTCCATAGTTGTTTGAATGATACTGTTGGATCACTAAACAAGAAATCGGAAGCCCAAACAAAGGCATATAATCTGAACGATCGGAATTAAGTTCTCGTATGGAAAACTTTAAAAAAAAATTTACATGGATTACTGCTTAAGGTAATAACATAACCACCGAAAAAATTGTTCAGTTCGGATTACTATAGCATATAGCTTCCATGCAAACTGAATACATAGTTACTAAAAGAAATGCACCTGTGAAGGGTATATTAGCTTCGTTGCAGCCGAAGTTAACGTATTTTATTGTTTTTAGTTGCAAAGAGAGTATTGGCAAACCAAAAGATATAAGAGAAGAGATAAGTAAAGCCAAAATATTAATAAATTTTTTTTCTCAAATAATGAACTTATGTGGAAATCAAACTGGACTACATTCCACCTCCACTATAATGAAATTTAAATAAAATAACTAAAAAAATATTAAGAGTGAATACCTACTATTAAAAAAATTAGTTTAAATATGCAGCGCAATATTTTGTTATAATTTTCGTTAGCATTGAAAAGCATCACACTCTTTTATTATGGAAACTTCTCTCATCTACACTCAATTTCTAAGCTTAAAAATGCAATTATCTCGCACCTTGAGCTTCTCTTCAAACAATCAGGCAACTGCTCAACATGACAGCCCTACAACCGTTTCCTAAAATATGCTAAATTTGCATTTATGCTCGAGCGCTTATAAATTTTCAATTAATAAATATTATATTAAAAAAAATTAAATTACGTATACGCAGTGTGGGCGCCAAGTGCAGGAGCAACAGCACCTTTTGAGCGGACGCCAAGAATCTCTGCTCTGGCTGTTGCCTGTGATAGCAAGTGAGTGAAATTGCTTCATTATAATAAGGCAAGGACAAAGTGCTTGCATTGCAATTAAAAAATTACGATTACACACACACACGTGACTCTGTTTTGTTAAGTGGACGAGTGAGAGAAGCGAAAAAATTCGTCATACTTTTTTGGCAACGCTCAGCAGAACAAACAAAGCATAATACTTTTTTGGAAGCAATTTGCTGTCCCAAAAGGGCATGCACCTACACAAAAACACACGTATGTATGTACAGACATATATTTATAATATATGAGTATGGCTGTGTGTGTGTGTATGAGTAGCGAAGCACATTTAAATGTATAAAATTAAGCTGCTCGGAGCAGGCGAGTTTATGAAATTTAGCATAATGAAAGTGTATGTATGTATGCATATATTTTTATATACATATATAAATATACACACATATACATATATATGTTAAAATTATAGCGCTCGAACATTTGTGTTTAAATGTGCAAGTTATACATGTGTAAATATAATTTCATTATTCGTGTCTGTGCGCCGAAAAATATGCTACTGTGCTTTTTATGCTACCCGCATGCATCACTTATTATTATTACTTCACATTTATACATAATAATATATAACTAAAGTATATACAGTCATCTTTTTTATTATGAAGCCATGCAAAAGCCAATGTACACAAGCGATGGCATATGAAGAAATTTTCAGCAAATTATGCATAGAATTATGAGTGAAAATGTGCATATGTTTGCATTTTAAAAAATGTAGAAAATTTGGGTGAGCCAAATTATTTCAGCAGCCAGCGCAGATTTCAAGATGCCGTATGGTAGAGCGTTTTTTGCAAGTAAGAGCAGACCGAGTTTACCCAATTAGTTAAAGTTGGCTTTTGGAGGAAACAAATAAGACACATATATAATGTGAATTTTTTTTATGTTGGATATATTTATTTCAGTTGTGAGAAAGACGGACAATCACGGCATATCTAATATGTGAGGTGACTAGCAGTCTTGCTGATAAGAAATAATATAAAGAAAGGCACACGAGGAACACAAGGCTGAAAGAGGGAGTGTGGATTATTATACAAGGATTGCACCTTAGGTTTATTGTGCCCTGCGGTGTGTGGAGTGAGCACATAGTCCAAACTACAGTATACCTTTAGGAGCCTATAGTCTACTGATTAGCTTAATAATACAATGAGGTGAAAACTATATATGAGATCCTTGAAAAAATTAATAATAATTTATGCTACCGGCCAGCTTATTGATTCACTGTATCGAAAATTACATATGTATGTATTGAAATCCGACATAAAGAAATTTTCGTTAGTTGCTCATAACTATAGCATACCTTTCGGAGCCGATCGAAACTAAGTAAAAATAGCATTTAACTGTAAAAGTCACAATTAAGCTGAATGAAAAAATATTTTGTTTCCGATAATTTATAATATCATATCCCCCATTAGCGAACTACCGTCCAATAGGTCTAATATTCTTATGATGTTGAAGTCTGTCAGCAACGAACTGTTAAGAAAGTTATGTTGGTATTTTTTAACTTTTTAAATGGTGCTTCGCTCAAATATTTTCTACTCTTGATAAAACATTATACCTGATGAAACCAATCCATCAATTTTAGAATATACTTATAGGACAGCAAGTTTTTCTGGCTTTAATTGACGGGTAGTACTGGAAGTTCTCTATAATGGCTTGAATCTCTTAAATATGTATAACCTTGATTACATCGAGAGGTTTTGTCTTTACTACTTGCGGATTGGATTAAATATTAAATTAGATGTTAGCTTAAATTACGTCATTATTGGATTTTCTATGATTAACCACAAGGCTGATGTAGTTGAAAAGCATTCTCATTGTCACAAGTTTTATGGAATAGTCTAACGTCAATATTGTGGATTGATTTTAATTTGAAAAACTATGTAGGTAACCAATAATGGGCTTAGACTTGAGCCAGCTGACATTGGCAGAGCTAATAATGTTGGAGGTTTCACTCTTCGAAAATTAATCACTTTGTTAACAATGTGCGGTGTAATCTTCAAGATGATGCGGGATCTTAAGCCATAGATAATGAAAAGAGAATATCCCGCAGGTTTGAGAAGGTGTAAGATCAACGTAGAGAAGCTTTTTGTTCCAACATGATATTTATTTTTAGAATAAGATTAGAATTCACATTGAATTCATTCTACTGATAGACCCATGCCTAGAAAATCTTTCGTGGTGATTTTTCCCATAAATTGTGTAAGGTGTTTTCGATATAAAATATTTGAAAAAAACATTGAGCAAATTAGAAGGTTCTTTTTGAGACTCTCAAAAGAAGAAGGCTGATCCAAATCTACACGAAAAGGTGATAAAGCTAAAGTAAGGATATGAATTCGATAGTCAAAGAAGTAAGATTTAGTTTAAATTTCTATATTGAGTTTTTGGGATACAGTTTTTAGCCAACAATTTGCATTATCGGCCTTTATAAACCTAAACACTTCGAGAGAATGTTCCATTGGAACTAATTTCACTTACTTTAGAATTATGATATACAATATCAGCTTAGAAAGTAACAGTTCTCTCTGAAATATATTATAGAAGATATATATATATATAGAAGATATATAGTTCTTAGGAAGCAAATTTAAGAACTTTTTGGACAAAAATTTGAATTTAGCCATTTTGCATAACCATTGTATCCTTAGACCCTTAAGTGAGATCGATTGGTCTTTTGGTATGTATATACCTGTGGTACACATATCTATGAGTTAACTACCAGAGCTTATTTAAGGCATGCTTTCGCTGCACAATTCAAAACCCACTTTTATATGTATCAAGCATCCAATTGTTTTTTAAATATAAATAACAAATTGTCAAACAAAAAACAAGTTTGTCGATTACTCACAGAGACAAAAAGTTATTGAGGTTTGGTTTTGTAGCACGGTATTAAGAATATTTATACCCTGAACAGGGTATATTAAGTTTGTCACGAAGTTTGTAATACCCAGAAGAAAGCGTCGGAGACCCTATGAAATATATATATAAATGATCGGAATGTTGAGCTGAGTCGATTTAGCCATGTCCGTCTATATATATACGAACTAGTCCCTCAGTTTTTAAGATATCGTTTTAAAATTTTGTGAACGTCATTTTCTCTTCAAGAAGGTTTTTTCATTGTCGGAACGGCCGATATCGGACCACTATAACATATAGCTGCGATACAAACTGGACGATCGGAGTCAAGGGCTTGTATGGAAAACTTTCGCATTTGACGTGGTATCTTCACGAAATTTGACACTGCTTAAGGTAATAACATAATCTCCGAAAAAATTGTTCAGATCGGATTACTATAGCATATAGCTTCCATACAAACTGGACACATAGTTAATAAAACAAACACACCTGTGAAGGGTATATTAGCTTCGGTGCAGCCGAAGTTAACGTTTTTCCTTGTTTTTATTCATTTTAGCTTATTGAGCACGGTCTTCGAGAGCTAGCGTCAGACTCCATAAAAACCAGCATAGGCTTATGGAAACGGACTTACCAGGATCCCAGCGGCAACAAAATTCTACTAAATAACTGCATTATTGTTGCATTATATCGCTTTAGTAATTTGTATGTGTGTGTCTGCCAGCATAATAATATCCGACATTTTTCCGACTGTTTTGTAATTAAGTGACTCAGGGTTCTTTGAGCTTAAAAGTTTTTCTTTGATAAAGTCAAAAGCGTCAGATAGCTGAAAATTTGAGTGGTGTTGACGGACTAGATACTGTAACGGCCAACCGAACGCCATTTTGGTTTCGCTGATTTTGTCCCGGCAATTTGACGATAGACGGCCAATTATCAATCAATTAATGGAAATCGTCAAGACAGATCGTCCCGTATGCACCACGTGAGTTAACGAAAATAATCCTCATGGAAGGAATTTCAAACTACGCATCAATACTGTAACGCAAAAAATTTTATTTAACAGCATATTGGTTTTCGAACAAACAAAATCGAACTCGTTCAGGCATTTGCGCTGAACAACCGTCAAGCGCATCGCACTTTTCGTCAATGGTTCCAAAACGTGATACCGATTCTTAATTAATATACAAAACTCTTGCATTTGCAGAGGTGATAATCCACAAGTTATTGTGGAGAAGCCTTTACATCCTCCAAAAGTAATTTTTTATGTTATGGTGTTCTATGTGCAGAGGGAATCATTGGTCCATATTTCATCAGAAATGTAGCCGGCTATAATATGAAAGTTAATGGGCAACACCATAGAGCCATGACTAATGATTTTTTTCCACCTGAACTGATGAATGCTGATGTGGACGGCCTTTGGTTCCAACAAAATGGCGCTATATGCCTAAAATAAAACAAGTAATTTTTTTAAGGAAATTTTTGGTGAACGCATTTTCTGGCGTGAACTCAAAGGTCATTCCATTAAGCAACGCTGGGCTATCTTTTTTGTAGGGATATAGAAAGTTATTTATCTACGCATATAAGTGCGAGACAATTGACACCTTAAAAGAGAATATGCGTTATTGTTGATATACGGCCCCAATTCTTCCAAAAAGTCTTCGAGAATCGGGTATCCCAGCTGAAATCTATTCGAGCCAGCCGCAGTGTTCACGAAATCATTTTTATGCATTTTATTTCTTCTTTAAAATCACATGTATAAGAAAAGCACCCTTTATTTCTGTAGCTTAACATTGCTGGTGATGAAAAATGTGTCAGTTCTAACAATGAAAACAAAAACTGTCGTGGAAAAAGGACGACAAACCGTCGAAAACTGGACGGTATGGAAGGTTTGGCTATATGTTTGATGGATTTGGCGAGAAACAATTTACTATGAGCTGCTCCTATACGGCCAAACTGTCAGCAATTGGACAGTCTGAAGTAAGTAGAACAACACGAAAAGCTCCGTCAGGATCGGGAAGGACCTCTCCGAGCCGTTTGATACCAAACGAGGTATGCCGATGATATTGTCATCCTAACCGCGCCGTTAGTTCTGCTTTCTTCAGACTGGACAAGGAAGCACAGAAAATGGGTCTGGCAGTTAACGAGGGCAAGACGAAATATCAAACAAACAATCGTCGCACTCGCGACTTGGCTCTGACGTCACTGTTCACAGTCATAACTTTGAAGTCGTAGATAATTTCGCCTATCTTGGAACCAGCATAAGCACCACCAACAATGTCAGCCTGGAAATCCAACGCAGGATAACTCTTGCCAACAGGTGCTACTTCGGACTGAGTAGGCAATTGAGAAGCAAATTCCTCTCTCGACGAACAAAAGCTAAACTCTATAAGTCACTCATAATTCCCGTCCTGATATATGGTGCAGAGGCCTGGACGATGACAACAACTGATGAGTCGACGTTGCGAGTTTTCGAGAGAAAAGTTCTGCGAAAGATTTACGGTCCTTTGCGCGTCGGCCACGGCGAATATCGCATTCGATGGAACGATGAGCTGTACGAGATATACGACGACATTGACATAGTTCAGCGAATTAAAAGACAGCGGCTACGCTGGCTAGGTCATGTTGTCCGAATGGACGAAAACACTTCAGCTCTGAAAGTATTCGACGCAGTACCCGCCGGGGGAAGCAGAGGAAGAGGAAGACCTCCACTCCGTTGGAAGGACCAAGTGGAGAAGGACCTGGCTGCGCTTGGAATATCCAATTGGCGCTACGTAGCAAAAAAAAGAAACGACTGGCGTGCTGCTATTAACCCGGCTATAATCGCGTAAGCGGTATCTACGCCAATAAAGAAGAAAGAAGTAAGTAATATTGACTCGCGGACTCGCGAGAAGCTCCAGTTGCTCGGCCGGCAAATTTCATTTTATGGTCCGTATCTGGCTGTACCAAACAGTCGTCCCATGATGATGAGTGATATAAAATTCGTCTCAAGAGAAGTAGTGTATGAAAATCAACTCTGCCAGTTCTTTGCCAATAGGAACGTGGGTTTGAACCTAAAAGTTTATGCAAAAATATTGCACTGCTATTAACTAGACCTATTAAATAAAATTTGATTTTATGAAGTGTAGGAATGTTTGTCAGAAAGCAAAATAATGAAATGGTACGCAAAATTGCCTCCGCACCAGCGTCAGGAAGCAACAATTTCACTGCTCACCACAAATGTTATGATAGCAGTAATTGATGGCGATTAGGTCACACGAGTGTTGGGGCTTCAAATCACTCTTAATAGGAAACCTTTTGTACCAGATATCCTGTACGCCCTCGTATGTGTATGTGCTGACATGCTTGATTTAAGAAACTGCTTCTTCCACTACTTTGCCTCTTCCACTCATCCTTCGACAACCTTGTTTGCCGCTAAACCATTACTTAATTAAAATATGAAAACTTTGGCACGCAGCATGGACTTTTACAGCTGTTGCTTTTGTTATGTAGTTTAGTTGTTGTTGTACTTGTTTTTTTTTGTTTTTAGCGCCGTTATGTATTGTGTGCGCTTTTGTTGTAAAAGTAACGCAAGTTAACTCTTCTTGTCCAACTACTGTGCGCAGACGTTGCCCACCCACCGCAACGCTTTCCACACTCGACTCTCTTCCGACGTTTACTTTGCACTTAAACTCATCCTTCCGTTTGACTTCCGTTAGCTACGCTTTGATTTGATTTGAAGCAGCTTGGGCAAGACACCAGCCCGTTGTTATGGCTGTTATTGTTGTTGCTGTTGTTTGTTTTTATTATTGTCAGTTTACGCTGCTTAACGGTAAGTTGTTGGTCGTGCCAAGTTCTAATGTTTGTTATGTCTTCATTACTGTTGTTGTTTTTGTTGTCATTTTGCAGTTGGCGTGCAATTTTTTCGTTGCTCCTCTTTGCCGGCATTTTCTTTTGGCGCTCTTCGCTTTGCGCGTGCTTTTGTATGTTTTAATTAAACATAATTAAAAAGTTATCTGGCATCGAAAGTGTACTGCAGTTTTTCATTTAAGTTGCATTAGTAGCCGCGCCCAAAGAGCAAGCGCACACAAACATACACAGAACACACATTTTTTCATAGAATGTACAGTTTTTTCGTGTGAACCCTTCGAAGGCGATTTGCTGCTTAAGAGATTTGCTTATTAATTGAATTGTCAAGCTTTGTCTGGAGTTTTGTTTAATTTTTGTTTTTGTCTTCAGATTCGTTGAATCTTTTTCTTTTTTATTCTATATTGCAAGTTGCTGGAAACACTGTTGTGGTATCGGCCAACAAGGCATCATTGCTTTTTATCTCTGTCTCCCCTAATTTGCTTTTGTATTTTTGGTTCTATGAGTGTAACTCTAGTCTCGAACAATTTTGAAACCCATCCGCCATTTGGAGATGCTTCGACACTGATTGTCTGTGCTTTCATAAAACACGACAACACTTTGAGAAAAGTACATTGAAGGTTCAGAACAAAAGTTTAAAACTTGTAGCCTTACAGCTTGCCTAAGAAATCACTGCTGTTGTGGCGCAGGAACGTCAGCTTATGGAGACATAACGTCGCTATTGAACGAAGCGGACGCTGGTTACGACAGCATGATCGAGACTTGGAATGCCTCCGAGAGGATCATCGTTTGCAGCATGAAGAAATAATCAGTTTAACGGTGAGATTGTCGGAAGCTGAAAGACGGCTGCAACACTTTTAAATATAACCATAGAGAACCAAAATTCATTAGCAGTGAATTTACTTCAATTTAAACAACAATTTCAAGAAGTACTGGCTTAACTGCAGGTGGCTTGAGGGCCAGAGGAGTAGATGCGGAAGCAATTCGAAGCCCAATTCATGGATTTTAACCATCGTTTCATTAACCTGTTACAGGGTGCATTATCTTGGTGAAACAGCACTTAATTTTCCTTCAAATGCGGCCGTTTTTTTGCGATTTGGTTCTTCAAATGGTCCAATAACGCTATTTAATAGTCGCTGTGTGCGATCCTTCCTCTTTCAAAGTAGTCCATAAGAATTCTTCTTTATAGGTGCATCCCAAAATACAGACGCCATAACCTTACCAGCCGACTGTTGGGTTTTTCCACACTTTGAAGGGGGTTCATCGTGTGCAGTCCACTTGGATGACTGTTGATTGGACTTCGGAGTAAAATAATGAAACTATGTTTCATCCATTGTCACATATCAACGCAAACATTCGCATTTTATACGCTTCTACATCTCCAAACACTGCTCGGAATCATCAACTCGTCGTCATTTTCTGTCAAAAGTGAGCTCGTGCGGCACCCACTTTGCAAAGAGCTTCTCATACCCAAATAATCGTGAATTATATGTTGTAGACATTCAGTTGATATCTTTGGAGTGCCTGCCATCTCGAACAACTTCACTTTACGGTCACCCAAAATTATGTTGTGGACTTTTTTGAGGTTTTCGTCTGTAACAACCTCTTTTGGACATCCAATGTGTTTACCGTCTTCTCTGCTAATTTCACCATTTGTAAACTTAACATACCAAACCTTGAAATTCCTAACTAAAAATCATATGAATTTAATTCTACTAGCGCCTTCGGTGTGTCAGGCCGGAAACTGTTCAATTGGTCAGTAAGTTAGGTTGGAACCAGAATTAGATTGGTATATACAGTTCTGTGAAACCAGATCAAAATTCTAGTAATTGTACATATATTAACTCTCGACAGAGTGCCTAGAACTTATCACAAATCTGTTTGCATGTTCTATTACCGCTATTTCACTTTGATGTCTGTAATGTGCGATCCCAGGTATGTTAACATTATCAGGAATATGTGGGATATTCAAGAAAGAAGTGTTGGGATAGCTCTTTCCCAGGTATTTCAGTCTTGACCAGGAAAGAGTGGGACATTCGAAAAAAGGTCTTAAATTAATTCTATTTGATCTTTTTCCAAGCAGCTTATGCAACAGGCGTCCGACAAAAAATCAATATTATAACATTAATCCCGTCTAGAAATTGTCCAGTCAGAACTAGCTCATACAACCATCTGATGATTTTTGCTGAAGGCCATCCTCTTACAGTTTAGCTTGCGCCAGCTTACGTGGAGTCCAATCATCCTGTAGTGAAGCACAAGAAGTCGGCCAAGTTCCTATCTGGCGCCATTCTGCAACTAACGAAATTGCAGTACCTATTCTAATAGCCTCAGATGCTTTGCAGCTTCCCCCTTTCCGTTATGACCAGGTATCCAAAAATGTCCAATTATGAAGTAATTTCTGGTATTATCATATATAGGCGGCATATTATATATACTAAAATATACATGAACGATGTTGAGTCGAGATGAAAAGGCATCTGGAACATTCGAAGAAGATAGAACAATGAACTATATGAGATATACGGAGACATCTATATGTGATATGTAAAGTAGCATCCAACGAATACGGTGGTTAGGCCATGTCGTAAGCATGACAGAGCCTCGATTCGAGACTCATAGCTGGTCAACGGAACAAGGCCACCCACACATCCCATGAAGGGACCTAGTACATATAAATCTGTTCGCACTTGGGATGTATAACTGCCGTGACTTCGCATGGTATAGCGAAAGAAGCGAAGTTTTGTGATTGACCCACGCACCCAGAATTAGAACGGGAGACAACCCGTTATAATTATTTGAATGGTAGTGGTATCTCTTTAGCGTTAATAAAACTGAGCCACAAAAAGCCAGAAATCGATTTTGAAGTTTCTGTTTCTCGGTCTTGGAGTAAAGAATAATCTTTCTCTTGGCTCAAAAGTATATTCAGTTTTTCTGTTCTTCAACTTGAAACCCAGGACAAGTGGGCATACCAGTGCTTTTTTAGATTTATCCAATCAGTTCCTGGTAGTTTGGTTATTACTTTTCATTAAATAACATGAACGGCGCCTATAACTATTGAAGAAGATCCATGCTGTTCAACTTTGGCCCAAATTAGATTTGAATTTTTCAGAACCTTAGATCATTCTCTAATCTAGCTTACTCTATATTTCTCCTTAAAAAATTTCAGCTTAATTCAGCATTTACAAAGCGTTTTCCACATTGCTTCGAGTTTGAGTTCTATTGGTTGAGGTTACATTACTTGAATTGGGGTATGTTCGGTTAGAAGACCGTGGAATATAGTTTTGTTATCTCTTCATCACTCTGAAGGTAAGCAGAGATACCTCTACTTCTTGTGTAGCAACAATATTTCGGCGTGCTGATGATTCTTTCTAAGACGCAACTTTTTTACAGAAATTTATAGTAATATGAGCTTAGTGGAAACCAATAACCATATACGCTGATACCTTTATTGATTATATTTGAACTACCGAATAGCTGAACTTTTGGTTGTCGATCTCAAGAAATATTCAAGTGAACTAGAGGAGTCTTCTAGAAAAAGGTTAGTTCAGTATTTTGAAAACAAACTTTAAACTAATATATCTTATAATTAAACAATATTTCTGTGGATATAATGTCAGGTAGAGCATTGCATCGGAATCTCTGTATGCCCTTGTTCTAATCAATTTCGAAACTGTAATTTGATCATATAACTAAGAGGTTTTCAAGTTAATACACTAGAAAGTGGAAAAAATAAAGACATTTTCCATAGATAGAGCTCGCGACATGGATTCCATAATTTAAAATTTTAAATTATTTTTACCTTTTACACTGATTGCACGAAACAAATCCTACTGTAAATTATTTATTTTTCGAATTCCATTTCCTATTTGTTTGTGCCCATTATTAGTCAGTCCAAGCCAATTCTTACTTTTATTTATTTTTTATTTCCTCGATTTAGTCTTTTCAAACATTTGTTTTTGTCATTCTCAACTCTCCACACTTCAAACCACATCTTTCGGCACTTCTATGCCCTCAGCGGCAATGACTCATGAGTTGTCTGTTTGTCGGGCATTTTGTCTTGCAACCAGCCTTCTGAATGCGATTTGTTGGGGCGTAGATACTTGAGTGGCGCTTGATTGAATTGAATTGGTAATACTTTGTGGCTCTCAGCGCTTGATTTTATTGGTTTCGCTGTAAAATATCTCACCGCCACTAGAGATTTGATCACTTAGTGAAATGAATGAACGAAGATGGATGGAAAATGTGGTGCACAGTGTTTTAGATGAGTGCAATTAGATTCAAAAAAAATTTTAAATTATAGATAGTTAGGGGCAATGAGACTAGTTTAATACGTACTTAAAGCTTTTTTATATTTTTAATATATCTATTGACTATTTATGACGGTAGAGTTAAACAAGAGAACTTGAAAATAGTTTTTTATATTTTCCGAAAAACTTTATTTCTACCATATGGAAAATATGAATATTATTATTAATTTCTATGCAATTTGTTTTTAAGTTATTCAAATCAAACTGCTCGTTAGTTTTTTAAACTAGTTGTAGTGATATCAAACATTGTTAAAGTTTTGAAACTGTTTGTGATCAAAAAAAATTGAAAATATATGGGAGAACATCATATGTTTTTAAACGGTATTTATATTGGGTAGTCGAAAAAGTCTTTTCGCATTTGGTCAATAGATGTCGTTGCAGTCGTATATCTTCAGTACTACCAATCACTTTGTGTCATACCATAAAGTGGTGGAAATTAGGTGAAAATAATGAAGAAATTCGCTATATTTTAAAATTTTTGTATAAAAAAGGGAAGAATGTCACGCAAGCCACTAATAAATTTGTGAAATTGACTGAGACGATGCTGTATCAAGCTCGTGTAGCACAACAATGGTTCTCTCGCTTCCGTTCTGGAAATTTCGATGCAAAGGATGCACCTCTTTCTGGGCGACCTATCGTTGAAAAATTCGATGAAATTATAGAAAAGATTGATCAGACCGTCACAAAAGCAGCCATGACATGGTTAAAGAACTTAGTATTCCTCATCAAACGGTTTTGAACCATTTAAAAATGGCTTGGATACAGAAAGAAACTGGATGTTTGGGTACCACATGAATTGCCTGTGAGAAATTTAATGGACCGAATTAACATCTGCGATTCTTTGCTGAAACGAAATGAAATCGAGCCATTTTTGAAGCGAATGGTAACAGGAGACGAAAAGTGGATCAAATACGACAATAATCTGCGTAATATGCAAATTGCATAGAAATTAATAAAGATCATGGTCCAAGCGTGGTGAAGCTCAACAAATGGTCGTAAAGCCAGGATTGACTCGAAAGGTTATGCCGAGTGTTTGGTGGGATTGGAAAGTAATCATTTACTATGAGCTGCTCCAGCCTGGTCAAACAAATAATTCTACATTTTACTGTCAACAACTGATAAGATTAAAGCAAATAATCGAATAAAACGGCAAGAACTGATCAACATAAAGGGCTTCGTCTTCCATTAGGACAACGCTAGACCACACACATCTTTGATGACTCGGCAAAAACTGGAAGAACTTGGCTGGGAAAATTTGATCAATCTACCATATAGCTGTGACCTTGCGTCATCGGACTATTATTTGTTTCGGTGAATGCAGAACTCCTTTAATGGAGTAAAGTTGGCTTCAAGAGAAGCCTGTGAAAATTGCTTCGCCGAGAAACCAAAAAAGTTTTACACTGCTTCTAGCGAAAAATGGTCGACCAAACTGGTACATTTTTGTTTCATTAAAGTTCATTATAAATATATAAAGAAAATATGTTGAAGTTTGATTTAATATACGAAAAGACTTTTTCGACTACCCAATATTTACAAAGAATTCTTGGATTCATAATAGATAAACGAAGATCTACAGTATAATTTTCACTGTTCAATTTCTTTTCTTACGGTTATTGTAAAACATAAAAACGATAATAGCAGCCGACCTTGTAGTGGACGTATACTATATATCTTCTAATCTCTAAGGAGAGATATAGATTGTTTAGAGGAATTCGAATGAAAAAACATTTAAGTAGATTTTTTTTTTACCTAGATACTTCGAATCATAAATATTAGTCATTATTGAGTAGTCATGCCATGCCCCGTATTGTGAAAATTGGTAATGAGACACGTTACAGAAGTTACGGAAGTAGAAGACCTAAATCGTCAAAATTTAGAAAAGTCCTTTTGTATACCTTATGTTTGTTGTTGTTGTAGTGGCGGAGAATATCGCAGAGTAAACTGAAGAACTGCTTTCGAGTTGATGATCATTGACCGGATAACAATTTGTATCCGTTTCGGTTATAATATACCCGATTGTCGTGGAAGTGGAGTGGGAAATCAGTAGCAACCATATTAAAGTGATTAAATGTACTTACTTATGGAATATGAATTTTACTACTTGAGGATTAATATTTGAATACTAGCTGGTTTTCCAAGAGTAATATTCTCCTTAAAGCTTACCTGCAAAGAAAGAAAAAATTGCTTTGTTAAAAACGTCTAATGAAACATTTTGTGTTTGTTAGATAAGAACCAAACTTACACAAACTTGGCTGAGCAAAACATGAAGAGAACTTGAAAAATTTAAGAAGAGTCTATATCCATTTTTTTGAATTTATTTACTTTCGGGATATTTATCTTTAAATGAAGCAAGTGAGTAGTAAATATGTTGAAGACTTATAAATAAGAATTCAGATTTCAATCAGAAATCGACTTTAGTTATTTGTTTTAATCAAAGGGGAACGTCTTCTACTGTTCGAAAAGTTCCGTTTTTAGTCTTCAAATTCAAGCTATGATTTTTCAGGCCACCGAAAATTCTACTTTTATATTATAAGTTTTCTAACTAACTCTTATTTGGTCCCAAAAATCCCCGTTGTGATCTAACACCCCTGTTAAGAAAGTATCGGGAATTCTTCATTCCCCCCTCTCATCTCCCGCTTATATGGCTGACAGGTAAATTTTTTTCCTAGGTTCGTACAACTGTCCTTAATTATGATGCCAAAAATTAGCGCGATCTGTCAACCAGTGTGCTTACAGCAGCTGTTTATGTCAGTGGACCTCAGTAGTGTTTGTCGAAGTTAAAAATTACAATCAAATAATTAAATTAATGTTAAATTTTGGCCAAACACTCAACAAATATCATTGAGCAAGCACCGTATTCACCGGATATGGCCCTCTGTGACTTTTACCTTTCTCCACACTGAAATACTTGCGCTACACGCTTCGGCTCAATTGAAAACATCAAAACAAATTCGACGCATGACCTGAAGGCCATCCCGGAAAGTGCCTATAAAAACTGTTTTGACGATTGGAAGAAACGTTGGCACATGAGCATCGCTTTAAATGAATGTTACTTTGAAGGCGATAAAATAAATTTGAATGATGATTGAAAAACTTTCGTTTATTTATAAATTCCCGATACTTTCTTGGCACTGCCCTTCTTCTTCCTCTTTACTAGCGCAGAAAATAGGGTTAAAAATAGTGCGCCAGTCGTTTCTTCTGCTCCTCTTCCTCTGCTTCCCTCGGCGGGTACTGCGTCGAATACTTTCAGAGCTGGAGTGTTTTCATTCATACGGACGACATGACCTAGCCAGCGCAGCCGCCGTCTCTTAATGCGCTGTACTATGTCAATATCGCCGTATATCTCTTACAGCTCGTCATTTCATCGACTGCGGTGCTTACCGTTGCCATAAACCTTCCCCAAAACTTTTCGCTCGAAAACTCCTAAGGCCTACGCACCATATAGCAGGACGGTACTTGCAGAGTTTGGTCTATGATCGGCGAGAGAGGATTTTATTTTTCAAATTGCCATCACAGTCCAAAATAGCACTTGTTCTAACTATTCAAGGCGCTAATGAGAGATCTTATCGAAACGGCTATTTTAGCTTTACCAATAAAGATAGAAAGGTGGCGCAAGGATCTTTTTCTATTGCAAATTAATCATCATAATGACACTTGTGTTCCTGCTATATGAATGAGTGAGCTTTTATATGTGAGCTGTGATTATACGCAACAAGTGAAAACTACTGCGAGTTTAAAAGTGTATCCGAGAAACTGAAATCAATAATGAATTGAATTCCTTACTTTCTGAGTGCCTACCAAGGAATAGAACAATTATAAACAGGCATAAGCAAGGGTGTAGTACTTCGCTATCGTGCCAAGAAACGCCACGACTGAGATTTTGTAAATCAAAATTGCTATCCATCACCTTTCTAGTGTCTTTCCAGCAGAAGTTGCTGCAGTAGACGTCTGATCCGAAGTGCAGCTTCCTTCAGAGAGACTATACTGGCTTTGGGCTTGCTGACTGCGCGCTGAAACCTGCTGAAGGATGTATATCACCTCATTAACAATAGCATCTAGAATATAGAATCGTGTTAGACTTGTTTAGGTTTCCGACCACAGTGCAATTGCCAGAAGCAGCAAAGCCAATGAGCTCGTTCTCTCTCTCGAACCAACTTCTTCCAATCGGAAACTATAGTCTGCTGACCTTTTCCGCTTCAGCGCAGGAGATACGGGCTTCCTAGGAGCTTGAAGAACGTTGGCTAACAGCAGAACTTATTCAGCCCATTGACTCAAAGCGAATCGTATGAGGTTCCTTAAATGACTTCCTCTTAGAAAAGTCCATCTCGAAGAAACTGTAGGTGTCCTACTGGACTATGTCCAAGAGGGTCATATGCAGTATGACAAGTAATTTTGTCGAACGCCTTTTGTGATACAAAATGAAGCAGCAAGGTGAAATCATCTAGGCACTTTCCACTCTACTACACAGCTTTTGCCAAACTGAAATTGAAATATTTCGTTAAACACAGCTTTAGCGAAAATAGCGGAGTGTCAGCAATTGGTACTATCTGCCTTAACAAATTCATGGCAAGTTATAAAAGCTTCATTGACCTATCAGGATCTGGTATTCATTTTTGTGAGTATTTGGGTATCACAAACGACCAACTTTCACAACTGTCCAAGTCCGATGCAGCTATCCGCAATCCTTGGCGCGAAGATCTAGTCCAGAACATTACTTAAACTATAATTGCGTACTTTTCTTAATCTCTCTATATTTTTTATTTTTTGCCACCTTAAACACACTGTGGCTTATGTTCCCAATATTGAAGAGAAATTCCCACCTCAAGCCGATTGCCTGTATCAACAAATCAAACAACAACAATTGCAGCAAACACACACATATGAACTTAAAAATGCTTGTAACGAATGTTGCAGCCGCCTTGCCATGCATTACAATAACAAAAGTGTGAAGTCAACAGCCAAAGCTACTTAAAAATTGCAGCTAGACACAATGCTGCCTGGATTACAAATACAAACTCATGTGCGAACTGCTTTAAATTACTAACTTTTCTGCAATTTCGACGCCTTCGCGACGGCACTTTGCTCGCCGGGGCGTAAGCCGTGTGCCATTTGTCTTCAGCGCCGTTGCGAGTTTCAACGTCGGCGATAATTAAATTGCAACGAAAACTTACAGTCAGTCTCAGTCCTACACATACTACTCTTACTATTGTTGGCAGACTGTTTGTGTGAACTTTGGAAGTTTCACCTTCTGTTTGCCATGCAGGCAATCTCTAGAGTAGAGCGCTGTTTTTTCGGCTTCTTTTATTTTAAAAAATTCATTCATTTAATTCACGCTTAATATTTTGTGGCATGAATCGGAAAAACAATGTTTTGATATTTTATTAAATTACTTAAGGGAATGAACCGAAAGGTAAACAATGATAATTGTAGTAAAAGTGCCAGAGGTGGATGTCGTCTTGACAGTTAATGCCATATAATTCATAAATGTTGTATTGGTGAGGTCTTTCAGTTAAGATTTAGTTTTGCTTTTTGGTCTTCACTACAAGAAGCGTCGATATAGTTGTTCTACCCACTGTCGAGTCTACATAATCGGATAGGATTCTGCATCGAACCCGTTTAAAGATTGTCAAAACGTTCCGTCGGATCTACGGTTGCCTTAGTTAAAACGTTTCCACGTCTGTTCGGTACACATTATTGACATCTAAGGTTTCTCCAAACTTTTCCTGGCTTTGGCTGACTCGTTTGTCGATAGCAAATAATAACTTCAAAAAGTTTTGAATTACTTCCGACCAACTGTTGAGTTCCGTAGGTTAGGTTAGGTTAGATGGCTGATCGATGATCGCACATGGACTGGTATTTGTAGTCTTTTTTGAAGCCATAGAAAATAAGATCTTCTGTGTTCAGACTTACAGATTGGCAAAACGCTTAGTAGCCGATGCAAATTTGCGCTTACTTTCAACTCCTGCCAGTTCGGTGGGATGTTTGAAGGTGGAGCGTATACCTGTTTAAGTCTTGACCTCACAAACGCGGGAAAGTCAAGAAGGCAGTGGTTAGTTGTTTCCACCTCATCTTCTTCCAAAAAGTTTCTGTAAATGGCGTCTGACAAGACTCCCAACCTTACAGCATGGACGCCAATAGGGCAATGGCCTGCTAAAGGCCTTACAACTAAGAAGAGGTTAGCCGTACTGGAGGCAAAGAGATAACTAGATCTCTTGCGATCAATCTTGGGCCAAAAGGCTTTTGCGACCAAGCTTCCGCGAAGCCCAGCTATCCAGTAGTAGAACACAAGAGTATACGGGAGTACTGACCCGCACCCATTCTACCAATAACGGTTCTAGGGTGTCTTTCTTTGCTAGCTCATCAGCTTGCGTTTCCTGCGTTTCTGCTATGGTCCGGCACCCATACCAGTCTTATCACAAAGACACTCGATGCTATTGATAGCGAGGTTAGGCACTGCTCGACCAACCCTGAACGCACTGTAAATGAGTTCAAGGATAGTATCGCTGCTCCGTTATCTGAATGAATGGTCACTTCTTTAATGACTCTCTGAATATCAGATAACTGAAGAACTGTGCTTCTGTAAACATTTTTCAAAAAATTGCAATTCTCTTTAAGTTAACACAAAGGCTTACTCGAGTTTAGAATAAAGAACGAATCATAAATTAAAACTGCAATCCTCCATGAGTAGGAACAGAAGCTCATTCGAGTTTGGAATGAAGAACCAACCGAGAAGTGCAAACCTATTGCACTTTTTCTGAATTTATCATACGCAGAAATGCTCAGTAGTAATAAAGGACTTGTGAAGAAGTATTTAAATATTCGTTGTTGTCCCTGTATATCTAATTCCTAAATAATTGGTGACACTGCAAAGACAATTTGCAATGAAAAAAAATGAAACCTGACTACCAGGAGCTAAAGGTTAGGTTCTTTCGATGCCTGCATGCGTTTTTTGTGAAGCTAAAATATGATATTTAGCTTAGTAACTACTCTTCAATGACAGATTTTTGAAAACTAGTTCGAAAAATATTCAATTTGCATTCATTAAAACTCAAAAGCTCTTCCCCAATTCCAATATGGAATATTTATGAAGCTTTTGAGATATCTATGAATATTGTTTCGGTCTCCCAGTGCTGCTTTGCCAACCTAAGACTGAGAATTATAATATGTGTACACTGTACAGTCTAATGTAGAAGCTCGCATTTCAATCTTAAGAAGCCATAAGTGCACTTAAGATAATTGTTTTGCAACGTAAGGAAATGGAAAATCGATTGAAATCAAGTGGAAAGTTATCTACGAAAGCCAAAGCTTTGCCTCAAAGCTAAATATATATTATTGTATGCAGGTATGTATACAAAGTCAGTGAGTATTTAAAAAATTAAAAACTAAACACCTACGGGGCCTCTTCTTAAGTTGCCTGCCTATGTGTATAATTGTTGCATATGCAACAGTTAATGAGGCTTGAAATGCCTCACAATTACACATGCATATGCATACAACCTGGTATTCAATTCTTGCAATGCTCATTGAGACGTGCAATTTATGTGAGAGCACAATTATATGAGTCTGCAAGGAATTCAAATAAGACCAGATATCCTTAGAGATGTGCTTATTTGCTTATTTGTTTGAGCAGATATAAATACACGAGAGCATATATTAAATCTGTGAAACGTTATTGTACAAAATAAATGGTTATTTGGAAAAATTACAATTAAAGTAAATTAAAAATACTAAGCAAAGATTGTAGACTTTTTTCTTTACTTATATTCACAGGTATACGAGACATTTATCAGGACTACGGCACAACAGATGACTTGCTCTCGAGTTTTTGTTAAAAAAATAAAAAAACTTTGCGGCATCCTATACTTCATACTTCAGACTTTACGTTTTAATAAATCATTTATGGCTTTAAAAAGCAGCAACAATTGAAAACTGCTTCAGATACCAAGGATATGGTAAAAGAAGCACATTCTCTATTCTGACATCTAACATAACTTTTCCAACAACATTAACGATAATTTAAAATCAATTAAAAAGGTTTTGCTCAGTTGGTAAAATCTTTTTTCTGCTCGTGTGAAGTTGGTTTTCCATATGACAATTAGCGTGTGTTGGGTAGCTGTTGACACACGGCGCGGAAAGTTTGACAGATGATTTTAATATCAAAATTAATTTGAGTATGATTGACAATTTGTACTTCCAATGGAATCATCATGTTGAAAAATTATTTTGGGAAGTCTACTTTATCAGATTAATCAGAATCAACATAAACACAATTATTTTATTGGCGCAAATTATTATTCGATGTTCGTGAAGTCATCGAAAACTTATCTCATGAGAGTGTTTAATTAATCTCTATTTATGACGGTAACATCGAAAAAATTACGAAAACCTTACAAGGAATTCATCGTGTTCACAGCAGAGAGATATAAGAAGATCTCAACACTTCTTAAGGATCGTCTCAACATATGTTGGTTAAAGTTTTGGATATGAAGTAGGTACATGAAAGTTGCAACAACTAAAATCGTGTGAAAATATGTGAATCCTTAACGACAATTAATCAAACGACATTATGCAGAGGTCGTAAAAGAGATGCTTGGCAACGTAGCGCTTTACTATACACAATTACTGGTGAAGAAACGTCAGTTCATGAATACGTCTTCGGAACAATCCAATAATCTAGCGAATGGCGCTCTAAAAATGTCTCGAAACAGAAAAACCAACATTCACTGAAGGCATACCTAGCCAAAGTAAAAATGAAAATATAGTTATTTTGTCAGTCTGAGTCAAATTCGGTCAGTTGGTAGTATTTCCAATAACCATATACAGATATTGGTGTGGCGAATAAACATTTATGTGGTATATCGATGCATTCAAACCTTCCGTAATAAGAAAAATATCCAAAAGCATAAGCAAAACTACGAATATTGACATTGTGGGAACTTTAAATATTCGCTAGTCAAAACTTTTGTTGTCCTAAATTTTTCACTGTAATCTCTTTAGAACATTTTTTATTAAGTTTTATCCCTGCTCTTCCTCATTTTCAAGGGCTCCTTCGGTTTGCTCTCCGTCGAACGCTACCTCTTTCCAGCGATATGCTTCTCAAAGCGATTAGCAGACGAAGGCTTCGAGGCATTACACTAGTTATGAGTAGCGAAGTGTGCCCGCCATTCCTCACCTCCTCTCTGGTCCAAGCTAGCCGTTTCAACTCTTCTTCCTTCAGGCCGGACTTGACTTCGAGACAGTTGCTTATTCCGACCGTCGCGCTGTACTTCGCTTTTGCCCTCAAATTCTCCTTGCTTGGCTTCTTCCGGGGCCTTCACATGTTGCCAGAGTTGGAACCCTCCGGCACCTGCTCAAGAAAGTGAAGAAGTTCATCTTCTTTTTCTGCGTTTTTTCTTACAGCGCTATCTTGTTCCGAGTCTAAATGGACTGTGTCATCCGTGCGATGTAGAGCTGGTTTGGCAGTAATACATAAACCACTGTAACCTGTTGTAGTTAGAAAGTGGAGATGGAGACATATCTCATAGGCCGGTGTTAGCAACGTCGTGTCTCACCAACGTTTGACCTGATATCCCTGTTCTTTTCGTTCCTTTGTTGACTTCCATATATAGTTGTATTACACATTCACCTACTTCTGAGGATGCATATATGTAAAGTATGACATTAAAAGGGGATGATTGGGAATATACGTCAACCTTCGCCAGAAGCCGCCTGCCAGCAATATAATGACTCTGACAGGAACCATCTCGAAATCATGATATTGTAAACAGCGACACCCATTGCCCAGTCGGCACCCGCGCGGAGGATACAGCTAAGAGGAAGTTTTGCCGATCCGTTCGTCATAAACTTTTAATTAGAGTTATGACAATATTGCATTCACAGAAAATTATATTGACAGGCAACTTTTATTGTTTACTAGGTTACCAATTTGACTCGATATATAGTGACATATACTGCTATAAAAATGACATGTTAATTATTCTCTTTGATATGACCATGACTGTCATTACATTCGATGTAATAAAAATGGTGCAGAATTAAGGAAATAGCAGATAATTGAGATATTACACTACAAAGTTATGTCTATTCGAAGGCTATATTACCCTGGAGATATTGACTTACAGGCTAATGAGCGCGGTTTTCACTATGTCAAACTTTATGACATTTAACTGACAGTACTAGAATTTTAATGGTTACAAGTTGTCAATTTAGATTGAGAAATATTTCATAGAAAATTTATCGGCAAAAGCAGATTTGTATTGTTATACAAGGTTTCCAATTTGAACCGATTAAAGTTACTATGAATTTATGTACAAATGAAACGACAGTCATGTTATCAATGTCATTTAGTATGACCTGAAGACAACTGCACATAATAACATGTTAGTTAAGACATAACTCTTCAATTTTAAAATGTTTTCTACGAAGCTAAGAATGACGCCAATAATGACAGAATTTTGGCGTGATTACCAACCAACCAAAATGCTATCATTGTTCTTAGTATGAGCATTTTTTATCTTTGTTTCATTGATTTTCTTCTAGAATAAAAACATGTTCCTTCCCAGTTTGTAGATACTACTTTATATCCGCCTCCTACTTTTGCAAACTCTTGTCTTGTGCAACCTTGTTGCATTTTACTACCGAAATCAACAGCGTAGCACGCATTCCTGCAACTCTTTGCAGCTACAAAAGCACTCAGTCGCATTTAAGTGCGCTATTTCTTTTGTATAGTTTTTCACGTATTCAAGAAATGTTTTATTTCCTGAATTTGCTGCGAATTTGCTTTTTATATACTCTTTAAATGCTTTTCAAGTAATTCTTTTCACGACTTTTGCATGTCATGTCTGTAATTGCTGGCATATCTGATGCTTAAAAGAAGTTGAAGCGATTCACTATTGCAGTTATTTGAATAGATTGAATAGTTAAAATTTGACTTTCGCATTTAAGTTATGTGTTAACGTATATGTGCAAGCTCTATTGGTTTTAAGAGGAGAGAGAAATATTTTGAAGTAGAACTTCTTGAGCAATTGACTGTAACATAATTGTGTAGCGTAACAGAACTGTATCGAACTTGATGGATAACTTGTTTTTTTTGGGTTTTTGGTACAATACTTGGAAGGCCTTGACATGAAACTAGAAATTGTTGTCACTAATTTGAAATTTTGAAGTAAAAAATATAGTAGGAAAGGCAGTTAATGTTTATAGTTTAGATTTTTGGGCAGTGTTGCCACCTGTTTAATTTTTTCTAAATTAATTTGACAAAATTTATGAATTATAAATATAAAATGGAAATGAAGTTAAAAAATATTTCAAAATTATTGTGATAAAGGGTTGCCACCTAGGTAGAAAAGATTAATATAGAAATTACATGAAATGTGTTTATGTTGTAAGTAAATTATTACTAGAAATACATGTATAATATTATAAAAAATGGTGATGTATTAACAGTAACTTTTTTTTATTTAATTAAATTTATCAAATAGATGAAATATCGTAAAAAGCACAAAAAAGTAAAAATGTTTAAAAATTATTATCGTCGAAAAACTTTTAGAGAAAGGTTGCCTGCTACCTGTATAAAAAAGCTACTTAAACGAATGTGATGAAAATGCTTGAATAGCTTTGAAATGAAAATGAAAGGGTATAACACCATTGCTACTCTTATTGTGATGCGTTACCAACTGTTTATATTTTTCATTTTATTACATTTAACAGATATATAAAATTTCCTCAAATATACAACAAAGTAAAAATGTTTAAAAGCGGATATTGTCCAGAAGAGTTGCCACCTGAATAAAAAAGTTATTTAAGCAAATGTGATGAAAGTGCATGCAAGGCTTTGATAGTATGTAAATTAAAAGTTATAATACTGTTGCAACTATAGTTTTGAGTTGTTGCCACTTGTCTATATTTTGTATTTAATTAAATTTATCAAATATGTATATGAATTGTAATAAAATATGCATCAAAGTAAAACTGTTTAAAATTAAGGTGGTCTAGAAATATTTTGAGAAGGTTTGCCACCTGATTAAAAAGATATTTGAAAAAAATTGGAAAAATAAATATTAAAAAACAAAAATTTAATAAAAGTATGGGTTTTAAGTTGGAATTAAAATATATGCACACACATATAAATTTTGCAACAATAATTACGAGTGGTTGCCAGCTGTTTAAATTTTTAAAATTCATTATGATAAAAGTTATGAAATTTTCTTTAAATGGAAGTTAAAGTACAACTTTTCACTGCGGGAAAAAACTCTAAAAAGCGTTGCCACTTCTTTAAAATAATATTTTTTTTTTGCTACAGAATTTTGTTTTAGAAAAATATTGCTGTTATTTGCCAGACATCGAATTGATTTTACGTTTAAAAATTTTAAATTAAAAACAAAATAATATATAAATAGAATTAAAAAAATTATTAAATAAATTTTGTTGTTATAATTTTTAAAAAAATAATTTTATAAAATAAAAAAATAATAATACTTAAAAATAAGTAAAAAAGTTTAAATATTTAAATACAAAATCAAATTTTTTTATTTTTTTATATCTTTTAATTTTTTTTTTGTGTAATTACAAATTTGAAATATTTTTTTGTTTAATAAAAATTTTTAATAATTATTTTTTAGTTTATGAAAAATACGTTTTGGGGTCGTTAAAATCAGTCTGAGAACCAAACTGCTTTAATTAAAAAATAAAATCAATTAATATGTTATTATTTGCTACTAAAATTCTTTCTTTCTTTAAAATGTTTCTTTTCTGATTTAAAACTCGCTACCAAGGCGCCTATTGGCTCTCTGCGTTAATTTCCTGCATTCTTCATTACTACGTCTTGTAATTGCGCTTAAGCTTTACTGCTTTGTTATTACCTCATACATATTAACGCAAATATGTCTGTATGTAAGCAGGGCTGCTCTGCTCATGTTTATGTCACTGTACTACAACTTGTTGTTTCTGCTGCCAGCTGTGTTGTTATTGCACGTTTTCGGTATTAATAATGGCAACATAAATTTAACCAACTTAGGCCACAGCCCTTTTCTTGCACCAACTCACATCCAGCTCACCCGGCAGCTTCCAGCAGCACGAGCTTTGACAAAATTTTTCACTGCGTTTGCTTTCTTCTGTTTACTTTCTTAAGCTGCTGCTGCTTCCGCTTAAAAGTAAATTCCGTGTTTGCGTGTGTTTGTGTGGCGTGTAGACAGCGCTGTGTCGTTATTGCGTGGCAATAAAACGTTTACGCTCGAGTTTACAATATAAAGCGACCGCCTGATTAATGGCCACCTTGAGTTTGGTCAGCGCATTAAATTGCGACGTCGTGAAAAACAAATGAAAATCGCTTGCGCTGGCATACTTCAAGGCGCCGTCTTTTTACATTTACATAGGCATTGTTGTTGCTTCGGTTCGTGCGTAAATAAAATAATTAAAAATGGCATTAAAATTACGTGTAAGCCACTTTAATAGCAGGCGGTGCATAATTCTTGGAAATGGGTGGCGAAATGGGTTTGATGAACTTCCCCATGTTGAAAAAGTTATGTAAACACAATGTTGCTCATTCGCCAAGGTATCAAACTTAACATTTAAATATTAGGTATATTACTAGTAGCTCGTACATTATTATATCTAATGGAACGAAAGGACACAGCTAATAATATTAAAAAAAAAAATATTTCTAATTTCAACCAACAAATTTTCCTTTCCAATTTCCCACAAATCGTAAAAAATTTGTTTTAAGAACGAAACAAACAGATTTGAATCGAAATTTTAATTAGAGAGTTGCCACTTATTTTAAATTCTCAGTGAAAATTGACGTTTCATTCTACAAATGCCACAATAAATGGTTTTAAGGGCGAAACAATGAAATATGACCGCACTTTTTTTATTAAGAGTTGCCACAGATTTGTAATTTTCAGTACCAAATTGAAGTATTGATCAAGTGAAGTCTTTTCGAAAATCGATTTAAAATTATTTGAAAATATTTTAAATATAACTAAAAAATTAAATTTATAATTTAAATTAGGTGGCAACAATACCAAAAAAATATTCTTTAATTTTTTTTTAACCAGCAAAAATCAAAAGCTAAAATAATTTGAAAATTATCTGGCCCTTACAAATAAGAAAAGGTGGCAACTACTTTTTGAATCTTTATTAAGAAAAGGTTAACAATTTTTATATTAGGTAGGTTTGAAAAAAAAAATTCATATATAAAACAAGTATGACTACAAAACTATTTTTTACTGTACGCTTTCTAGATAGTGTTAATGTTTAAAAAAAAAAATAATATGAACTACAATATTTAATTAAATAAATAAAATGTGGACTAGGTGGCAACTACGACAAAAATTGTAAATAAGAATATGTAGAGAGCTTTTACATTTGCGTATTATAAACTTTCTGAAAAATGTTTGTTTCAAAGAAAGTCTTATTGGAATTAGGTGGCAACGCTATATAAAAAAATTAAATTTGTTTAAATAACTTTCACTTAAAGTCTGACTTTTGATGTATTGTATTGTGAATAAATAAATTTTATAATTGAGAATATGTGGCAACATTAATATTTTAAAGATTTTTTAAATAATATTTTTTTATTACTTTCCATGGCATAATTTAATTAATTATAAAAATTATTAAAATTTTTAAATATTTTATGTATTTTTGTAGTTCAATATGTGTGTATGTACTGACACTTACAAATTCAAAAACTTTTAAATTTTAACTCAATTTTTAATTAAGCATATAATAATTGGAACTTGGTGGCAACTACGACAAAAATTGTAAATAAGAATATGTAGAGAGCTTTTATATTTTGCGTGTTATAAACTTTCTGAAAAATGTTTGTTTCAAAGAAATTTTTATTGGAATTAGGTGGCAACGCTATATAATAAAATTAAGTTTGTTTAAATAACGTTTACTTAAGGTCTGACTTTTGATATATTTTATACTGTCAAAAATTTTATTATTGAGAATATGTGGCAACATTAATTTTTTAAAGATTTTTTAAATATTATTTTTTTATAAGTTTCCATTGCATTATTTAATTAATAATATTAATTATCAAAATTTTTAAAAGTTTGATGTATTTTTGCAGTTCAATATGTACCTACATATTCAAAAACTTTTAAATTTGAACTCAATTTTTAATTAAACATATAATAATTGGAACAAGGTGGCAACTACGGCAAAAATTGTAATTAAGAATGTGTAGAAACTTTTTGCGTATTAGAAACTTTCTAGAAAAAATAGAAAAATGTTGTTAAAATTTTTTTACTTGGCACTAGGTGGCAACGCTATGTAATAAAATTTTTATAAAAGTTTGTTTAAATAACGTTTATTTAAAATCTGTCTTCTGATATACATATTTCAAATTGTTAAAAATTTATAATTGAAAATATGTGGCAACACTCATTGTTTAAAGTTTTTTATTTTATTTTATTTTTTACTCGTACGACACTATACCATTTAATTAATAATATTAATTACCAAAATTTTTTGTTATTATTTTGAATATTTATGCTGTTCAATATGTACATACATACATACATATGTATATATTAGTTAATATGTCCATACAAATATAAGCTCATACTCATTTATATATGTTTATGTTTGCGCAACAATGCCGATCGAATTTCACGCATTTGATATCACCAAAGCAATGTCACGCGCACACTGAACACACTAAATATCCGCTTACACAGCCAATTGGTTACTCATACGCCTCGTTCGCCACCCTCAACAAAGTAAAATATGACATTCTAACACATACCCTAAAGTAATTTTTGCGACATTTTCGTTTGTATGCGTGATTATCAATTATGAACTGTAAATAAATTTTCCTTTTTTCATTTTGTGCTAAAAATTCAGATTATGCTTAGCAAATATTTTGCGCATACAAACACATTTTCAGCTGTATGAAACACTCAGTCCTCTCCAAGGCAAATAGAAGTATGTTTGTAGTCAAACAATGTGGCACATTATGCATATGTATGTACATACATACTATTTGCGACAGAGTGTGCTTATAAAATTCCAACTATTTACCTATTTGCTATGTTTATTTGCTTTTGTCTCTGCAATTGAATTTGCCAAAGCACAATAAAATCTATAAGTTTATGCAGTTGATATTTTGAATTTGCATGCAATCGTTTTTGTTGCTTTATTATTATTGCAGTTGATATTATCGTTGTTATTGCTGTTGCACGAAATTTGTTTGCAGTCTTTTGCTAACTGCTGTTGCACAGGAAGGCTGGTATTTATTTTTGTTTGAATAAGTGGGGAATTTTAGCTTTGGCAGCTCAGTCATTTACAGATACGCTGCAAGGTACATTTGCGAATTAATAAACACAGTGTGGGTTAGAATTGTTCAAAATATTTTTTTTTTTAATTATTGTGAAAAAATATATTCCGCTCAACAAAATATAAAATTGAGTCATCAATGCGGACTATGTGAATTGAATTTGCATAAAGTAATATAAGGAATATTTTTTATGACACTAAAATTGCATATAATTCTCACAAGCTTTATAACTCTTTTCTTAACCATGAATTTTACTATTAATTATATTTCTATAGATAGTATAAACTAGTTCTCTACATTTAATATCAGATAAGGCTCAATCCGACTTTTTCCAAAAGGCGATCATGGTATAAGGCTAAAAATCAGGTCGGTCGCAAATTTTCAAAGTTGTATGGAAGAAGGTGAGTTTGAAACAACTCGGCATGCAGACTCTCGCTAAACTAAGAAATATAGCCAAAACTGATATTAGCTGCTTTAACTAATTTGTGATCCATCGTGCTTCTTCGATTCATAATCAATTAATCAATCAACTACTGTAGTCAATTGTACAGGAGTTCTAAGCCGTTATAAGCCGGGAGAATTTGACTTCGTTTCTTACTCCCAACTTCTTATAGTGGATCTATAAAATATAGGGATTGTCCGGAAAGTAATAGTGCTGAGTCGATTTAAAAAAATGTATTGAACAATCGTTACAATTCTCTAAAAATTTTCATAATAGGCTAATAATTCTGCTTCGATGCAGGGCGCGATTTTCAAGCATTGAAAGCGTCACGGAAGGCATTCTTCGGAATAGCCTTGAGAGCCGAGGTGTATGCTGCTTGGATCCCCTCTGTCGTCTTGTGCCACTCAGAAGATTGCCTCTTTGTCTCGGGATCATACTCAAAGATCTACGACTCATCACTCGTGATTACGTTATTCAAAAATTGAAGGATCAGTTTCAGACATGTCAAGTTTTCTTGGCACACTTCCACTCGCCGTAATTTCTGGTAGTCAGTGAGCACTTTCAGGACCATCTTGGCGCAAACTTTTCGCATGTTCAAGTTCTCCGTCACAATGTCATGAACTACAGATTTTGATAAATTTAACATTTGGACAATTAAACGAATACTTAGTCGACAGTCTGAGTTCTAAACTTTGCGCAAACGAGTCACATTGCCGGTGTTTGTCGAAGTCGCAGATCTCCCAGCACGGTCTTCATCAGCAACCTCTTCTCGTCCCTCCAAAGAGACCTGATGCCACCGAAACACACCACTTTTTATTAAAGCAATATCTGGGTAAGCCTGCTTGATGATATCAAATGTCTCTGTCGCAGATTTACCGAGCTTCACACAGAATTCAATCGCGTACCTCTGCTCTAACGAACGCTTCATTTTCGGCTGGCACCACTTACAGAAATAAGTCGCGCGAAAATGTTTGTTCTGACTCTCCAGGTGCTCGGAGATAACTGACCAGTCGCTCGTTCGTTAGCTATAAACGCCTTCTACCAAATCCAGTCGGAGCCCATATGCTCAGAAGTACAGTCGCGGCGGAAAAAAATCTGTCCTATTACTTTCCGGACAAACCCTGTATGGATATAGAAAACTAATCAACTAATCATTCACAAGCTACTATCGAGAACTCAAAAAGGTATAATAAGGTTTAGATGTATGTAGATTTCTTCAGCCAGATATTTCATTTCCACCTTCTAATGGGCTAAGCTGCTTTTGAGAGCATAGGGGAGGTCCTCTCCTGTCATCAAACAAAGAGATGTCGAATTTGCGACTTGGCTCTCACGTCACTGTTGAAAGTCATAACATCGAAGTCATAGATAATTTCGTCTATCTTGTAACCGGAATTAACGCACATAAGAACGTCAGTATCGAAATTCAACGCAGAATGACTCTTGACAACAGGTGTTGTTTCAGACTGAGTATGAAATTGAGAAGTAAAGTCGTCTATCGACGAACGAAGCACAAACTATATAAGTAACTAGTGGACGAAGACAAGCTCTGATGAGTCGGCATTACCAGTTTTCGAGAGAAAAGATTTATGGTCCTTTGCGCAATGCCAACGGCGAAAACCGCAGTCGACGCTTCGTTCTATGGGCTCTTGAAAAAATCCAAGAAAATCCGATGTTTTCGAACCAAATTTTATTCAGCGATGAGGCGCATTTCTGAATGAATGTGTATTTAAACAAGCAAAATTGCCACACACATTTGATGCCTGAAATTGACGCTGATAATCCGGTACTTCCCGCATGTCGCATGAATCAGTAGTTTTATTGAGAGAGCACTTCGGTGAGCAGATAACTTCACGTTTTGGGCCGGTCGATTGGCTATTAAGATCGAGTGATATCGCACCATTAGAATTTTTCCTGTTGAGATATGCGTGGAAGGTAGGCATGGTTGTATTCCAAATTAGTTTAGCTTCTAATTTTATGTAAGAAAATCAGTATAATTTTACACTGCAAATTTATTTGCAATTGTTACAGTAGTTGATGAGATATGAGCTCTTACCTGAAATGGTTACCACGCCTATTTCATTGATGAGTTTTATTTTATTTATCTTTACGGTAAAATTTAATGCGTCTGAAATTTTTTAGCTAGTTGACAGCGAGTTTTATACAGTTTATACGTCTGAGACCCTATAAAAACATTTATAATATATGATCACCTTGATGACTTTAGTCGGTTTAGTCGACCATCTAGGTATGTCTGTATGTGTATACCCGAATGAGACTGTCAGTTTTGGTATATCAATATAAGATTTTGAACACGTCTTTTGTCTAGAATAAAGTTGAAAGTTGCAGCTCGATCAAGCTCAAGTCTTTGTATGGGAAACTTCTTTATTTGCAAATATATCATCGAGAAATTCAGCAAAAGTTACTCCTGAATTTGACGCTATAATCTTCGTAGAAATTGTTTGGATCGGATAACTATAGAATATAACTGCCATACAAATTGAACGACTAAAATCAAATTTTTGTATGGAACCATTTTTATTTGGCAAGATTGAAATTTGCATTTCAGGGAGCAAATTTCAATTAATTGCTTCAGTGTAGTCGAAGTTAGCATTTTTTTAGTTTTTATATCTAACAATCTAATTGCAAATAATAGGTTGTCAAAAAAGTCTTGCGGTATTTTTATTGAATTTTTTTTTTTATTGAAATTGTAATGAATTTTTGATGACTCATGCTCAGCTCTTGACCGATGCTACGGCTGCTACCATGCCGGTCTCTTTCGACCAATTCAGTGATTTTATCGCAATTTTCGACGACAGGCCTTCCGGAGCGTGGTGCATCTTCGACCACCTCTACACCAGAACGAAAACGTTGAATCCATCGTTGCGCAGTGGAAATGGAATCTGTATCGGGTCCATAAACTGCACAAATTTTATTGCCGGCTTGAGATGCATTTTTGCCTTTATCGTAGTAGTACTGTAAAATATGCCGTATTTTCTCTTTATTTTGCTCCATATTTGCGACGCTATAACTCACGAACGACTTAAAAGAAACGACAATCAATCAAACACGTGTTAGCGCGTGAAATGAGCTTTCCAAAAAGGTATAGCATGACCCGATGCGACGAATAAAACTAGAACTACGCGCTTTCAGCGCCAACTAGCGAAAATACCGCAAGACTTTTTTGACAAACTATATACTTTCCGTAGCTACTGTACGTAAACGTTTTCAAATATCAATAAGACCCGCTTACATACATTAATCTTTGCTATCCCTTTATATGACTGAGGCGGAAAATTGTAAATTTCAAAAATATGTCTGTACATTGTTTACATATTTTAACACCACTCCGACACGCACACACATAAAAGCAAAGATTTGCAAATATTCAATAGCAAGTTAATAAATTTGCCGTCCTCGTTATAGCGATGCTTATACAACAAATAAATATTTGCACAACTCACACAAGCACACAAGGCCATAAATTTGCATGTGTCTATGCAGCGGCGAGAAATCTTTGCAAAAGTATTGAATTTCAACTTTGGTTGCTTATAAATAACCGAAAATAAATGAAATAACTTTGTGAAGAAACAACAAAACAGCAGGCATACTTTATGATAATTGCAATTTAAAGTGAATGCAATGAAGTTGCCACATATTTCGTTGTGTGAAATTGGCAAACAACGCTGTCACACACACGCACACACACAAAGAAGGGCATACAAATTACATAACATGTTGCAGGTCATTGCAAGTGTAACTTTTGCAGCAAATTGTTTTTCAACGATTGTGTGCAATAAAATTTTGTGCAAATTTTCCACAGACATGACACATACACACACACTCACACAAGCGCATTTCCATGCTAAAGCATTTAAACAAATAAAAGGCATATTTATTTCAACTAAACGGCAAACTGTCTGATTGACTGCGCTTGCATTGCTTTGCTTTGTGCACACGCCTGCTTTGTTGCTGGCTCTTCACTCCGCCCTCCACTCTCTGCCGCACTGACACTTTGGCCGCTGGAGCGACGCTTGTGTAAAAGTTGTTGCCAACAATCGCTTAGCGCCTGTAAAACTTGGCTCGTTCGACAGGCACGCAACCAGCTGTTGTTGCCACGCTTTCGTGTTGTTGCTGTTGTAGTTCTAGTTGGCTGCAGTGTCAGCTTTGGAAATGCTCATTTGTTAGTCGACTTTGTTGGCTGGCGATAAATAGTTCAGTTAAGTTAATTGCTGCAATTCGGTGTAGCGTGCTGTTAGGCGTGCGAAATATTCGGTATTAAATTTAAATTTTAACAACTCGGCTGCGTCGGCGACAGGTCGAAAGTTTTGGAATTTTTGTAATTGAATCGTTAGCTGAGAAATAATTTTTGATAATTTTTTTTAATTATTTGTAGAAAAAACTGATAAAGTAAGCTTCTGAATACATATTGGAAGACACCTAAAAAGTTATATCCACATTTAAGTACAAACAAAACGTATTTTCCGTAATTTTTTTATAGGCATTTTGTATTGAACAAATAAATTAAAATAATATAAAACTAAACAATTAAATATACTTTAATAATCGGTGATTTATTTTGCCGATCATTACAGGCGTACTTTTATAATATATACAAGTATATTGTTAAATATAGACGGACAAATCAAAGGCTTTCCAAAAAAAGACTTTTTTGTGAAAGGTTTACGGCTTAGAGTTCTTTTAGCATCATATGTAATTAACCCTTATAGTATGCTTATATATGTAAATAATCCTCATAGTATCCTTATAATTGTTTAGTTAACTCTTATTCTTCTGGTATATTTCATATTGTCAAATACGCACTTAATCCTTCAATGATTCGCTTAACCCTCTGCTATCTTCCGGTTGCCATACTATCCACGATCCCGGCGAATCGGCTGGAGTAGACATCAGCCAGCTCAATAAATTTGTGTTTGCCCCTTAGCGCTTTGTAGGTATACTACGTTCGTTTAGATCCGCACTTAGCAGTTCTGGACATTACAATAAACAATCGCATGTAGCAGTCCAAGTGGTATTATTAGTGGCCCACGAATATGAGCCAACTTACCCAACCTAACGTAACTTAACCCAAGCTAACCTAAACTACCCTAATTGTTAAGCTACCCAATAACTCTTTATACTTTTTTCGTTTTAATTCACGTGTCATTCCCTAGAACCTATCGAATCCATTGTAAATATACCAAAGCACCACATCCAGTTTAATCTTAATTGTAAGCTTTAGATACTCTGTTAACAGTACCCATTGCTGAGTACCAAGTAGTACACTTTAGATTAATCTTCTGATGTACAAAAATTGCATTCCGGATTTTAAGGATTAGTGAAATTATTCAACAAAGAAGCTCCATTTAATTTTGTGTGTTAAATGAAATTTCTGGTGCCGAAACATTCAGAATGTTGGGAAAAGTCTTTGGTTATGATTGTTTACCGCGAGCAAGTGTTTTTGATCGGTACAAATTATTCAAATAGGGTCGAGAACGCGTACGACGAACCACGTCCAGGGCGGCCACTAACATCTACTGATGATCAATACGTCAATAAAATAAAGGAATTGGAGCTTGAGAATATGCGACTAACAGTCTGAAATCTTACGGGCATCGTTGAAATATCAAAAGAATCTGTGAAAACTATTTTGAAAGATAATTTGGGCCTAAGAAAAGAAATTTTGTAACTTATTATTACTGGCGATGAGCTTTGGATCTATACGATCAGACTATCGTGTGAGTCGACGTCGAAAAATACGTCAAAGAGGGTCAACAATGAAGTTTATGTTGACAGTTTTTTTCAACTATCGAGGTGAGGTGCACTTCGAATGCTTTCCGACCTCCGACGACTATCCGTAAAAATAGGCCGGAATTCGCCAACAACCCGTGGTATTTGCTACACGATAATGCAACGTCGCATACTGCATTGATTCTTCCATCGTGCCACAAACACAGTATTGGTTGCCTGGTTAAGCTCCGTGTGAGTTCTGGCAATTCAGCAAACTCAACCGACCGCTCTGGAGAAACCGTTATGAGTCAAAAAAACGTTAAAAGTGAATCGGTATTAAAAACTTTTTCGAGGATTGGAAAAAACGTTTGTACAAGCATATTAGGGCCACGGTAGATTATTTTAAGGGGGTCTACATACATAAGATTATATAAAGAAGAGTTTTAGAAATCTTTTGCATATTTTGTATAAAAAAATTGTACAAAAAAAGTGGAACATTTTCATACTCCAAAAGCAAATATAAGCATCAAGATAAGTCTCTGCAATCATCTGAATAAATTTTTGGATAATTTAGAAAATTATAGCGAAGAAAAACGTGAGCGGTTCCAACAGAATTTAAAGGAGACAGAAAAATGTTATATTTCAAATGAAAAGCTCATTTAAAATATATAAGAACGAATTTTATTAAATCATTGATAGTTTCATGTTTTATGTGGCTTCATGTCTTGTCAAATATATCCAAAATGGATCTCATAACTCCGGCAACAAACCCACCCCAGTTCCGTTCTCTTCGATTTTTCCATTCTAGTGCTAAATGCCAGTTTGCCGAAACTTCTGTAATATAATATTAAAGTTCACATTACAGGCAGTCGACCTGACTTCAATGAGTCGAGAGTGTATTGCACATTCAGTTAATGCTTAACAGTAGTAGACATTATTAGATTTGAGATCACAAAGAGTGTAGTGAATCTGGTATCCAAGATGGCTTTTTGTATGTCCTCTTGATTTCAGGTAGATGGTACATAAGATTCAATTACAGGTGGTGAACTTTGAAATGTGCCAGAGAGTATAGAGTTATTACTACTGAGGATGCCAAACATATTTTAATTATTTCTGTAAATAGCATGTAGTAAAACTTCAGAAATATTTCAGTAGAGAGATTAACCTCAGTAACGACAAAAATCTCTTTTAATTATTTTTGCGTTGTTTTTTTAATGTCGAGTTTCTCACTCTCAAGCAGAAGCTTAAATTATTTTCACTTTTCAATTCACCCACTTTATATCTAGAAATATTTAAAAACTTTAGCACTAAAATTGTATGCACCTTTATAAGGGTTCTCAAACACTATAATTTTAATAGTCATCACCACCTCATTAGAGCAACGCTAACACTCCACCACAAAGCTATTCATCATTTTTTATGCGGTTAAGGCGAAAAAATTTCAGCGAGGGTTACTACACAAGCGACATTTATTATATACAGTTAGACTGGTCATTTTTATGGCCTTTTGCTTATATACATACATTCCTTCTCATATATACTAGTATATGGAGATTTTCAGCTCTTTTTATAAAAGGTGTGTTAATGTGAGAAATCTTTAGCATTGTAAGGAAAGATACATTTATGTTGTGTTAAGCAATCCCAAGTTTTTGATTTATATTAGTAGTTATGAGATTTTTTCTCTCAGTAAACTTGATATACAACTAATACATATTACTGAGTTCCTTTCCATCAACTTCGCGGTAAATCATATAAACAATATTTATAATGTCCTTAAACTGATGTGATGGAATTCACTATGTCATTCAGTCAAGATCTACCTGTGCCTGTTGTGAAATCATATGTAATTAGACCTTGTGTTGATACAATGGATTCTCTTAACAGACGCATGGCTATTTATTAGAAGGTTAATTAACCTTCAAGTTTAAAGTCAGACTTTATTTAGCTCCAGTTTCTTTCCCCCCTCTCCCATTAGTACAAGTCGATGTCAATATCTACAATTTGCTTTTCTATAATTGAGAGAATATGTAACCATTTTCATTAAAATTTCTCTTAATCATACCTTAGCTGATGGACATTTTCACAACCTATTAAAGATAAACATTTTAGTCCTCCAAATACAGTTCCCTGCTGTTCATTCCAGGTTGAAGAAATCGGTCTAGTAGCTTAGGAGTCTAGTCATCGTGAGCTGTTCCACAGTTCGTGCTTTGAAGACGGAGTTTCCGCTAAGAGTTTTCCATGAAGCCTATTTTTAGGCTACTGGATCACTGTAGAAGTGTAGGAACCGACAAAAAGCGGCAAAACTGGCTATGAGCTCGATCACTGTACACTCAAAGTTAGTTAAGGTGTGCCTCGCCACACTATCAATAGCTTAATGCAACTTCATTATCAGACTCATATGGATACTTGGCCATAGCGAAAAGCAAAAGAGGTAGCAATAAGCGGCACCTTAGTTCCACTTGCATCGGAGGGTGAACTAGTTGGATTTCCGTTGCATTCTTGTATTCTAAAATTGTCCACAGGACCTCGTAGGAGTTTGGTAGAGCCCATGCGACTCCGACATTTTTCTGGCCAATAATAGAAAACAGGAAATCTATTGAACGACTTGCTTCTAAAGGAGTTGGCATAAATCGTGAAAAGCCAAAACTCGTGTTGGTCACAAATCGTCGAAGCTGTATGGAAGAAGGTGAAGTATAAACATCCAGTCGCTTTCTGCTCCAATGTCCACTTTTTATAAGGCTGAGTTTTAACATTTTAACATTTAGTCACACATTCGCCGTACTAGGCATGATAGCCGAAACTGATATTAGCTGCCCCACCAATCTGTGATAGGGTCAAAGAGCTGTGTCGATTTATGAGAGTCTTCCTCCTCAATAATTGCAATTTTAGGTATCAAAATGGCCTGCGGGATGAAGTGATAAAAATTGGGGGACTGATTCCTCCGGGTCCGGGTTGATCTCAATGCCAGTACGAGTTAGGAAGATACGGAGTAACCCTGCTGTAAGACGTTACATCAGTGATGACATACTTATACTAAGACTTACCGATCTAAAAGGGGTTTGATCTCCAAAATAACAGCCCTTGGCTCGAAAAAAATCTGGGTCAATTCCGGTAATGTAGAACCGCTGTTGTGGGAATTGCAAAAAATGGACTACCCTTCTAGATGGTCCAAGTGAGGTACCACTTGGCGCTTGTTACAGGATCAACTTTCTTACCTAAACTAAGCTAGGGATACCTAGTCTAAGGTTTACCAGCGAGATGCTGAAGATATGTTTTATTCCATTATCTCTACGGAATTCTTACAATATATTTCATATACTACATAAGTTCAAAAAGCTAAAGAGCTTGAACTTGACTGAGAAGCCGTGCGCCTAGATTCTATGACGGTAGAACCAAGTACGAAAGATAGCAGACCACCAAAAGCAAGCAACAACAAAAATTGGCCAAAAAATGTTTCATTTCAACCGCTGGCACTTCGCTAATTGCAAAACTCAACTATTGCGGAAACAAAGAAAAAAATCAGCCGCGAAAAAGGACGAACAGATCTGCGGCCACTGCGAAGCTACACAGTTGGTAAAGTGGCGGAAACAGCCAGCAGCGAATTGAATTGGAATTGAAATTTCGCAAGCGTCTCGATTATGACTACAAGGCGATACAATAGCAGGCGTGAGAATGCATTTGCCAACAACAACAAAAGGTAATAATGTTAACAAATAGCAATAAAAATGAAGAAAGAACCAACAAAATAACCTTAGATAGCACTGCATGCAACCGAGGGAAGCAACTGGTGCCGGCAGTGCAATGAGAAATGGGCTTGGTGCGCTGATGAAGAAAACGTGAGACCCGAAAACCGAAAAAATAGAGGCAGATCCGGAAAAACAACTAGCCTGGAGAACGTGCGCACAATGAGTAAGTAGCTAGGCTAGTTTTTTTGCTCCTTTGATTGTGTATGTATGTATGCCTATGTCAAGAGCTGTGCAAACTGTGATCCCTGCGGCTACTCGCAGTGGTTCTTACCGAAAGTGTTGGGCAAAATAACCCCCAATACACGTTCGGTAACTCAAACTGCCATTATTGAAAGCTTCTATGCCTCTACTTTTGTCTTCTTTACACACTTCATTCGCAGAGTTTTCTACCACCTCCCTCTGATACTTCTCCATACTCAACCCTTCTAGTGTCGTATCTCTTTCAACTGCTTCCCTTCCATTGAACCCTTGCTCACTTCAGCACAACTTCAAATCGAAACTCTTCATTCCCCACATATACCAGATTTATTTCCTCTTTTCGCAGGCATTTCAAAGATATCTCTCACTCCATTTTCAATTTGGCTACGTGTTTTTATTGCAAACAAATGTGAAATTGCCAAATCTATGGCCATGTGCCGTCAGTCTGACTGCGACACGTACCATCATCGAGTATATATACGAGTCCAAATGTATACGGTGTTCTTTGTAGAGTTGACACGGCGAGAGCAAGTGACAACAAAAAGTAATTGTGGTTGCAGCGGAACGTGGCATTCGACGCTAAATCGGCTTGTAGATTTTTGAGGCAAAAAAGGAGAATAAAAAACAGTACTCGATTTGATAGTTTTCAGTGATTTTCGTGACAGCGGATAATCACTGTGAATGCGTGCATGTCAGTACCAGAATAACGGCGCCTAAAACAATAACGGTAAATGTACAAGATGCTCTAAAAAAATTACAAAATCGGCAATTTAGGAATATTTATAAATCACTTCTGCTTTTACTCTTAAGAAAAAATCAAGCTCTCTCTTAAGGAAAAGGTCAGTAACATGTAGCCAGATACTCGGCACAATCTGGAAATTTCTCTCTCTTTCAGGTATGGTGGAAATTTAACTACCAGAAAATAATAGACAATTTTACCGGTTCGCTCGTTGCGTCTAATAGGAACATCAAGTACCGTTCCAACGGCGGATCTCGAACAAGTGTTAAATCAGCCTCCAATAGATCTCTTTGCTAAAAATAGCGCGGTAAAATTGGTAAGACGACTAATAGCTATATTATATACAGAACCTTCGGACATTATATTTACAGAACTTTCGAACATAGTTCAGTTGGTAAAGGCGGTTTGGCAAGCATTGACTACATGATCCTACTTCTGAATTGGAAAAGAAGCTTCAGAGTAAACATGATTGGCACAAATGTATTTAGCTGCGAGTAACAACACTTGGCTCGGAAATGGGGGACGGTGGTGATGGTTCCGGGAATAAACTGTTCAGATTTGGCCGAAAGTTTACTTTTTAAGCTGCTGAATCACTGCGGTATATTTCAAGCCGAAGTCTTTACTATTGGGAAAGACGCGGAACTAGTTTGTAATATATCAGCAGGCACGTGTACCGCCAAGAAGCAATGAAGGCTATATCATCATTTCATACATCGGCCAGAAGTGCTTTGTGCAGTAGGGCAGCAGTGGACAGCGTCGCCAGGAACAAGCGGCTTCACTTAAGCTGTATGTCAGGTCACAAAGACATCGGGGGTAGTAAGATAGTGGACGATATTGTCAAGTATGGTGTACGGCTGTTATCCGAAGTGTGATCAACTTTGATAAACCCATGCATTGGCTATACGAAGAGCACAGCAAAGATAAATAAAACGCAATAGATTTATATATCTGAGTACAAAAATGCAAAAGTCATTTGCGAAACGGTAGATCAGAAATATACAAAAGTCTTACTATGGCAGTTGATAGAAGGACACGGATCACAGTTGGTTGCGGCTCATGCCGGAAGAACGGGGCTGGCAAATCGATACGACTACAGGAAATGTCAAGAGCAAGGCACCAGGGAAATAATGTAGCATACTATCAGTGCTTGAGTAATTGCGAATATGATGCCCATTGACAATCAGGCGGGTATACAAGTTGTCAGAGCCGTCTATAGGAGTCAAAAGAAAAAAGTGAGTCAAAAGCTTAACAATATAGCAGCAGCGATGGCAAACACCCATAGGCTGATACCGGGCATACATTCATGGATCGACAGACGTTATGGGAACCTGAATTTCCACCAAATCCAAATACTAAGTGGACATGGGTGCTTTAGAAGTTACCTGTAGAGATTCCAACACGACATTAGTCTGAATTGTTCGACGTGTTCAGAGTGCTTTAAGGAACGGGGAATGTCGGGCCACATAGTTTTTTACATTTGACATGCTAACTTCATATATTTGACGTGTATAAGTGATTTTTCGTGCAGAATTTCAACAACACAATAGTTTTTCAACATTTCCTGATATTTTCGTGCTCCGAAAAATTTGTTTTAGTCATTATGCCGCGGTACTATCCCAAACAAGAGAAAATTGTTGATTTCGACAACATTTTGGAGGCGATCAAGTCGGTGAAAATACATCACAACAGCGTTCGACAATCTGCGACGGCACACAAAATTCCGAGGACCAACCTGATGCGTTATATTGCAGCATTTGATGGTGCGAGCATCGACGTTACTACGGTCAATGCCGATGTCATGAAGAATTTGCTGGCTGAAAGCACGACGATGGGCACAAAAACAGTGAGTTCTGCTGGTTTCTTTCTTTTTCTTTCATCGAATAATAAATAACTTTTTTTTATTTCAGATCTTCAACATCGAACAAGAGAAGGCGCTGATAAGCTACATTCCCCAGGCCAGCGACATCAACTATGGAATTAGTTTGATGGAGCTTCGTAAGCTCGCGTATGAATTTGCTCGGAAAGTTGGCGCGTCGTATCCGGATCCATGGAACGACAATCAACAGGCGAGTAAGGATTGGCAGTTGGTGTTCATGAAACGCCACAAAAATTTGTCACTGCGAACACCAGAGCAAGTAAGCCAGAGCAAGTAAGCCAGAGCCGTGCGAAGCGATTCAACAAAGAGAATGTCGATGCATTCTTTGCCAACCTTTCATCCGTTCTCGGTAAGACGCCGTTTGAACCTCACCGAATATGGAACATGGATGAAATCGGGTGCCTGACCGTGCCAACCAGACCTGTCAAAACCATCGCGCGCAAAGGACAAAAGCAGGTCGGCACATCAACATCTGCCGAAAAAGGCACCAATGTGTCTTTGGCTTTGGCCGTCAGCGCTAGTGGCCAGTCTATACCGCCATTCTTCCTCTTTTCCCGAGTCAACATGAAAGAGATTTTTATGACTCATGCGAGTCATGGCGCTGTTGGTGTTGCGAACGGTTCTGGTTACATGAACTCTGACGTATTCCCTCAATTCATGCGTCATTTCATCAAGCACACCGGTGCTAATGCCGATTCGCCAACCATGTTGCTGCTGGACAACCACGGTTCGCATTTATCGATCGAGGCGATAGATTTGGCGTTAGATCATGGCATCACGTTGCTGTCTTTTCCGCCGAAATGCACGCACAAAATGCAGCCGCTAGATGTTGCGGTATTTGCACCATTTAAAGGCATGATGACCGTGAAGCATGATGCATGGAAAAAGTCCAACATTGGTGTCACTTTCGATCTGCATCATGTGAAGCTCTTTGTCGATCAGTGCCTCGATGTTATGTTAACGCCGAAAACCATCAAATCCGGCTTCCGAACAACTGGCATCTACCCGTTCAACCCGCAAATTTTCACTGAAGTTGACTTTGTCGCTTCGGAACTGAGCGGCGAAAATTTGTTCGGTGACGAAGAGAAAGACGCCGACAATCAACGTCGAGTTCTTGCCTCTGGTGATGCCATTGTGACTGCTGCGAATGAGGAGGTGTCAACGTCGGAGGCATCGATAAGTGCACCAGCTTCAACAAGTGGTGCTGCATCATCGTCGTTGTCTCTTGTTTCGGCTCCACAGCTCCGTGATGCATTGAAATCGGTTGGCCCGTTGAAATTGGGCACACCTGCGCCGAAATCAAAACGTGGCCGCAAGACAATGGAGTCAACGATTTTGACATCGCCTGAGGTTGTCGCAGATCTGCGTGACAAGGCCGAAAAAAAGCGGCAAAAATTGACGAAGGCAGCCGATGAACCAGCAGCCAAGAAGCAAAAAGGCCGTGGCAAATCGAAGACGCCACAGAAGAGAAGCCCGTCTCCGACCGAAACCGACATCGACAAAAGATGCCGAAGCACGAGAATCGTCAAAACACGGCCCATTGCATCGTTTGTGATCGAGGGGTTCACTTGAAATGTGCCGGACCGAACCCGAACACTTACACCTGCATCCACTGCGAGTCGGAATAAATTTTTTCGCCAATTCCTATTTTTCTTATTGTTTATGAATCTCTCTTTCAAATAAATAAATAAATAAACGTTTTTCATCGGTAACAATCATGTTTTAATCGATTTACAGACTGGCCCGACATTCCCTTTTCCCACCTTTTTTCAAAATCGCAAAATCAGGTTTTTTGCGCCAATGGCTATAACTTTTAAATTTTTGTAGAATTTTATCAAGCCAATGTTATCAAAAGGAAGGTTACGACTCGCACTACAAATCCATGCTTTGGAATTTTCACAAAAAATAACTTTTATGTGACTTTTTAACCGAAATCAAAACGTGGCCCAACATTCGCCAAACCTTCCCCTACTTTTAATCTTCAAGATTTGAATTAATCTTTGCTTTAAATCTTGCTCATTAACACATCTAGTTTTGTTCTCTCGAAACTCAGTGCTCAAATCTCACACCCGAAAACACACATAGCCATACATAGCGAAAAAGAAATGGATGCCTAGGTGTAGAGTGTCACTTTATTTCCTCGAATTCGCATTGACAACGTTTTTTGCATCAATTATGCACGAAGCATTTTAGGCACGAGCCTAAAAGTGCTAATACGCGTATGCATGCCGCTAGTACTAAGCACCATGGCAAACAAACTAACAACCGCTTGAGTCTACTATACCGCAGCAGCAGTGGCAACACCATCACCGCCTTTCATTGGAAAGTGTTTGAAAAGCGATTTACGTTGACCCAATGGCTCCATGACGCTCGCAAGTGCCAGGGAATGTGCTCACGTTGGGTTTTGTTAAAAGCATTCACGCCACACATTTTCGACCCAGCGCCACAAGCAAGTCTCTTTTAGTGGGGAATTTGTTGTGGAGTTAATTGGAATTTCATGGTAAATTTTGCACGAATGATGTAGGCGTTGCGAGTGTTGCATGCAATATGCAACATACTCTGTTTGTGGCACATCCGCAGAAAATTGAACGAAAATCGCAGAAAAGCCACCACAAAGTCAAGCCGCACAGTCGGAGTGTGTGGGATGCAAATGGAAATGGAGGAAAGTTGGTGAAGGGGAAAATATTCTAATGGCCCGAAAATGTTTGCTGCACCGTTTAATTCGCTTTCATCGGGTGTTGACTGCTGTTGAAAGTTTTGATTTTAGTGCGAAGTGTTGGTTTACTCCTCCATTATTTTAGGAGGAGTAAAATGTTTACATGTGTCTACTGAAGCCTAATTGTAAATCGATTGAATCGAAAACCTTTAAGAAGATGAATTCTGGGTATGTGAAATTTCATATTAAACTTTCATTGAGCTTCAGTTGTGGAAATTGAATTTTCATTTGTAAAATGGTACGCAATGAAAAATTGATATTCATTATATTCGATAGAAGTTGGACCGAATTTCAGCACAGGCCAAATTAAGACCTTAAGAAAATATCTTTATCTGAAAACTGTCAGTCCTCGAATAATCATATGGGTGTTATTTTCCCAGCAAATTTTTTGAATAATATTGTCTGATTTCTCGAATTGCAATTACAACTTGTAGATTTTAATATTTGCCGCACCCAAATGTTCAGCACAACTCGAGCTCAAAAAAGTTCTAAATTCTGAATAACCTTCGCGGTCGAGTTTTGTTCTAGGTAATAAAGTCTTCTCTATAAAATTTAACTGGCAACAAAAAGATGTTCACCATATCACACATGATGACTCACCATTTATGATGCTGATAAAAAAGAAGGGATATTCGCTCCCAACACATCCAATTCACCTCATATGATTACTCCAGCTATCCGTTGCGATTTGGATTCGATCTTCATTCTAACATGATTCCTGCTTAACTCAACTTTTTGATGAAAAAGCACCCGGAAATTGTAAATGAAAAGCAAAATATTTAATTTTTCATCAATATTTATTTTGTCGCATTCAAAGTAATCCCCACCAGATGGATAAGTGTGTGCCAGCGATTTTTTCAGACCTCGAAACGCTTTTCATAAGCACTTTTTGGAATGGCCTTCAGCTCCTTCAGCGAATTTTATTTTATCTCTTCGATTGTCTGAAAACAGGTTCCTTAGAGCGGCAATTTAAGTTTGTGGAACAAGAAAAAAATCACATGGACCAAATCTGGTGAATACTGTTATTGATCGATGGTATTCAATGTGTCTTCAGCTATAAATTTGGTCACATTCGTACTGTTTTTGAAAAAATTCAGTTTTACCTGGACGAGTCAAGCAAGAAGTCGTTTCATACCCAACATATCCAACAAAATCATTCGAACGGACTCGCGAGAGCTATCGAGCTCTCACGCCATCTATCTAACACATGTCTGATGATTTTTCAGTCCAATATCCTTTACTTTTTTAATATTTTCATCAGCTGAAGAGGTCGAAGACCCTCCAGAACGAGGCATGTCTTCAACGATTTCTCGACCGTCTTTGAAGGCTCTGTACCACCCGTAGGGTTGTTCTTGTGTTTTTGATAAAACTGATTCACCGTAAGCGTTTTTCAATATTCGCAACAAAACAAAAAATTAAAGTAAATTAAAAAAGTATAAAATTTGAGACAAATTCTTTGTTCGACATTTTTATGCATTCCAAAAATCGAAACGCACTATTGAGGTGTACCGACTTAAGCTGTTTCTGTAAACAAACTGGCTGACAGGTGACGTTCATATTTGGCATAGTAATTAAGGACACTGCTACCAACTAAGCAAAACACATTTTTTTTTTGTTTGAATTAGTCGATAATACAGATAAAATCAGGTTCATTGAAAAGTCCTCGGACTGACACATAGATGGTGCTACTAGAATTAAATCCATATGACTTTTAGTTAGCGCATGTCAGCTATCGGATCATTCGTTAGTGAACTATAACTGTATTATTGTGAGTGAAATAATGTTTCTTATTGTGAAAAAAAAGGATAAAGGAATTCCGTGTGTTAATAAAATATTTCCTTTGAAAATACTTTTCAAATAAAAACTTAACTTGACGACGAGTTCCCGGACACTTCCTCAGGAAAATCTATCATCAATGATTGGTATGCAAAGTTTGGACGTGGTGAAATAACCAATGCATGCGGTGAACGCAGAGGATACCCAAAAGAAGTTGTAACCGACAAAAGCATCACAAAAGTCCACAAGATAATTTTGAATGACCTTAAAAGGAAGTTTTTAGAGATAGCAGGCGCTCTAGAGATATCAACTGAGTGTGTATCATATTCATAGATTCGAGAATATTTGGGTATGAGAAAGCTTTGTGCGAAGCGAGCTCACTTTTGACCAAAAACGACGACGAGTTGATGATTCGAAGCAGTGTTTGGAGTAGTTCAAGCATAATAAACCTCAGTTTTTGAGTCAATATGCGACAATGGACGAAACATGGCTCCATTATATCACTCCGAACTTCAATCGAAAGACATCCGAGAGGATTACGCACGATGGACCCGCTTCAAAACGTAGAAGAATGCAACAGTCGTTTGACAAGGTTATGGCGTCTGTATTGAATGGAATAATTTTTATTGACTATCGTGAAAAAGGAAGGATCATCAACTATTTCATGGCGTTACTGGAACGTATGAAGGACGAAATCGCCGAAAAACGGCCGCATTTGAAGCAAAAATAAGTTTTGTTTCACCAAAACAATGCACCATGTCACAAGTCAGTGAAAACGATGGGAAAAATGTATGAATTAGGCTTCGCATTGCTTTCGGATCCACTGTATTCTCCAGATTTCGTTCCCGGTTGTTGTTCTCAGTTTAAAAAGAATGCTTGTTGTGAAGAAATTTTTGTCAAATGAAGAGATGATTTTGAATAGTTTGGCCTGTTTTGAAGCAAAATACAGAAATGATATTGACAAGTTGGAGGATCGCCATATTCAGTTTGTCAACCTTGAAGCAAACTGTGTTGATTAAACAAAACGAATTTTGCCAAAACACCGAATGTATTTTACTACGGTAGGACGGGCACACCTGTTAAAATTCTTGAAAATATGTCAGTCCGGGTCAAATTTGATCAGATGGTCTTTATTGTTTTTATGAAATTTTATTATGAAGCCTGAGTAGTCACACGTTTCTAGCAAAAATAAATGGCGTTGGAACTGAAATATGCGTGACAACTCATTTAAGATATGTTCTAATTTTATAATTGTTACATATTTATTAGTGTTAAACAGACTGACTATTGCAAGATTTTTGTTATGTCAAATTTAATGACACTAATGGCATTTGCTTCCATTGTTTTGGAGAACATGACAAACCAGAGAAAGATTTAAATTTAAAAAAATTTACTTGACAAAAGCAAACAACACTTCTTCGCTTATTTCAATAAGCTTGAAAATAAACGTCATAAATTTAAATGACAACCTTATATAACGACTGTCATTAAATTTGCCAAAGCGTATGCAGTACCTGATGAATATAGAGAAACAGATTCTGGGGATAGAGTTGCCGCCTTTATGCATTAAATCTTCTCCTATGATTTTTTTATTTAAATTTATTAATATTTTATTTATTTATTTTTAAGCAGGAAGTTTAACTTAAATTAAATTTTCTGCTCAAATTCCCACTGCTACCGGTTGAACCAAGTTCGCTTTAAATTTTCTTAAAATATCATAAGTATTACCGCTCGGTCAAGTAACATATGTCACCATATAAAATGTAGACACATTAAATTGCTTATCTTACGACCCATTTCAGGCGATACATATTTGTATGTATGTACGCTGTAAATGTTTACAAGCGGTCATTCGCACACATAGACACATATACACATCCCTATATATGTTTTGTAACTACCTACTTAAATAATAACGAAATTAATGTCACTTTGTTATTTAAAGTTTTCCCCATTTGCTTACCTCAGTGCTATGCCCTTGTCTAATTTCGACTGTCGCTGGGCTGGTCAACACATAAATTTAAATTTAAATTGCTTTTTGTTGTTGCAGCGCCAGTTAATCACCGAATGCGGCATGCGATAAAAGCATAAAATGGTTAAGGAAGGAATTCCAAATAGATTGACTTGGCTCACTAAAATATAATCGTTCATAATTTATGAGCAGTCATGAATTTGCGAGCTAGCTACTAGTGGTCGGTTTCTTAGTAAAATGTTTAATGTAGTTTTATGTGTGTGTATTCAGTGTTGCTGCTAGGGGAAATGTATTAGTTTAATGAGATTTCATGGCTTGAAATTGAATTATGCAAATGGGACATTTATTTTCATTGTTCGTGTTAATATTCGTTGCGGCCTGTTGAATCCTTTCGTTTACTTAGCAAGTGTTTGCAAACAGAGCATTGGAAACGAAGTGAATAGAAATGAAAAAGTTGTATGTAAACTCAACTAAAAATGTTAACAAGTAAGGAAGGGCTAAGTTCGGGTGTCACCGAACATTTTATACTCTCGCATGGTAAAGTGATAATCGAGATTTCATAATACGTCATTTACATATTTTTCAAATACCGTATTTTTGTAAAGTTTTATTCCGCTATCATCATTGGTTCCTAATGTTTATACTCGTATTATACAAAGAAGACGTATCAGATGGAATTCAAAATAGCTTTATATTGGAAGAAGGCGTGGTTGTGAACCGATTTCAGCCATATTTCGTACATGTCATCAGGGTGTTAAGAAAACATTATATACCATTTCATTGAAATCGGTCTAGTAGCTCCTGAGATATGGTTCTTATTTGGTCCATAAGTGGGCGGCACCACGCCCATTTTCAATTTTTAAAAAAAGCCTGGGTGCAGCTTCCTTCTGCCACTTCTTCCGTAAAATTTAGTGTTTCTGACGTTTTTTGTTAGTCGGTTAACGCACTTTTAGTGATTTTGAACATAACCTTTGTATGGGAGGTGGGCGTGGTTATTATCCGATTTCTTCCAACTGTATATGGAAATGCCTGAAAAAAACGGCTCTGTAGAGTTTGGTTGACATAGCTAAAGTAGTTTCTGAGATATGTACAAAAAACTTAGTAGGGGGCGGGGCCACGCCCACTTTTCCAAAACAATTACTTCCAAATATGCCCCTCCCTAATGCGATCCTTTTTGCCAAATTTCACTTTAATATCTTCATTTATGGCTTAGTTATGACACTTTATAGGTTTTCGGTTTCCGCCATTTTGTGGGCGTGGCAGTGGGCCGATTTTGCCCATCTTCGAACTTAACCTTCTTATGGAGCCAAGGAATACGTGTACCAAGTTTCATCATGATATCTCAATTTTTACTCAAGTTACAGCTTTGACGGACGGACGGACGGACAGACGGACGGACAGACGGACGGACAGACGGACGGACGGACAGATTTCGACTCTACTCGTCACCCTGATCACTTTGGTATATATAACCCTATATCTGACTCTTTTAGTTTTAGGACTTACAAACAACCGTTATGTGAACAAAACTATAATACTCTCGTTAGCAACATTGTTGCGAGAGTATAAAAATAGTTCGTGACTTGTTATAAGTGAAATGATCAAAGAAATCATTATCCAGTGTCAACTACCCACCAAACCACCAATACTAAATTTAAAGGTAATTACATCTGCTAATAGCAGCCAGTAGGCTTGATATCGGTAGGATAGTAGAAAACAATTCTAAGACAATACCAAGTAGATGTTGCAAAGAAAGTGTCCAAAGTTGGTCACAATGAAATTCAAAATTAAAGAAAATATTTCTTTCAATAACATCAGGTAAAAGAGATGTTGGGAAGCAAAAATGCGGTATACTTAACAAATACCTGCTCCGCCGAAACATTTCGAAATCGCTGTGTACGCATTGAATCTGACCGACCTTAGACGATATGGGGAAGAGTCGCCTGAATGGCATGTGTTATCTTTCCAGTTCGACTCATTAATGCAAGCGACAAAAGATAATCTCAGTTTATAATTATCAATAGGTTTTGGATGTGATGCAGGTCAATAAAGTGACTTCTTAGCGTATAAAGTTTCCTTCAATAGTATAATTTGTTGATCGATTTGGCTTTCCGTCATCATTATGTTGCAAAATAACGGTATTCTTGTTGATAGAGAGAGAAAAGAGAGTATTAGCATAATCTTGGATCTCCCAAGACTCTTAGAACTTACTACTGTGCCCAAAAAATAAGGTGAATTTAAACTGCGCGCGTTGAAGGCGAAGAGCGTCCAGGGCGACCATCAACCTCAACCGACGAAGCTCACGTTCAACAAATCAAAGATTTGGTGTTGAAAAACCGTCGATTAACAATTAGAGACCTTGCTGATGAAGTTGGCATAACGAAAAGCTCAGCCAATAGCATTTTGAAGGATGTTTTGGGCCTCAAGCGCGTCAAACCTCGACTGGTACCGAACACATTGAATTTTTTGGAAAAAAGGCGTCGCGTTGAAGTGTGTGAAACGATGCTTTCCGACTACCAGGGTGTCATGAAACGCATTATAACTAGCGATGAGACTTGGATCTATGCTTACGACCCCGAAACAACCGATCAATCGAGCGAATATCGTGCCAAAAAAGAGCCGAGACGAAAAACTCGCGCCAAAGTCGCTCAAAAATCAAGGTCATGTTGACTGTTTTCTTCGATTATCGTGGTGTTGTGCATTATGAACTCCTTCCAACCGGTCAAACAGTCAACAAGGAATATTATTTGAAAGTTATGCGTCGTTTACGTAACGCTATCCGTCTAAAAAGACCGGAATTGTGGAAAGATAATTCTTGGTTTTTACACCACGATAATGCACCATCCCATACTGCCCTCGTAATTCGTGATCATTTCGCCAAAAACTCAACCCATATCGTTCCGCAACCACCGTATTCACCTGATCTGGTGCCGTGCGACTTCTGGCTGTTCGCCAAGCTTAAAAGACCGCTCCTGGGATACCGCTTTTATACGATAGAAGAGATTCAAGCCGCAGCGAAGACGGAACTGAAGGCCATCCCGGAAAGTGGCAACAACCAGTGTTTCGAAGATTGGAAAATCCGTTGGCATAAGTGCATTGCATCGGGAGGGGATTACTTTGAAGGGAATGAAATTGATTTGGAAGAATAAATACAGAATTTTAAAAATAAATACAATGTCACCTTATTTTTTGGGCACAGTAGTGTAGATATGTATAGCTGCTGTCGCTGGAATTTTACTGTTTTGCTCTAGCGTATCATGAATGATGCACACAAATGATCAAATGATGCAATTTTGGAAATAATAAGCTGATTTTTGACCTTAGTAACACGGTTGCTTGAAACATACAGTTTTTAGCATATTCTGATACTCAGATTTATCTTTGCTACATCCTCCTTAGAAAGTCTGATGTTCCTTAAAATTGTTGACACATCAGTGAGATAAACGGACCATCCTTGCAACTTTTCATGGGAAATTTAAAACATTCTGCAGCATACAGACGACTTTAGGTTGGACCTTAATTTGTTGTAAACTTGAAAATAATATTAATAGGTTATTGTAACTAATCATATGCATGTCTTGTCAAATGAGCGGCACGTGACTAAATCCCAGAATATGGAAGAAGTATATGATTAGCTGATATGACAAGCTTTAAAGTTACTCACGAGAGGCACTATTGGAAAATCCGTTATTGATACGAATGATAGGCTGAATTTTTATTTAAATTTTCCCTACTTAAGTACTGAAGAGAAGGCAGTCAACGCTTTCGAATATTTTTTTGGAAAGATGGTTTCGTCTGAGTGAAGGACTCTGTCCATCTCGGAAGCAGCATAAATTATACCAACAATCTAAGCCTGAAGATCAAGCGCAAAACAACTTTTACGATCAGGTGTTAATTTAGAAACCGTAGGCCATTGAGAAGCAGATCTATCTCTAGGCAAACTAAAATTACGCTTTATAAATATCTTATCATTCCCGTCTTATTATACGGCGCCGAAACATGGAAAAAGACAAATCGTGCTGAGAAAGCACATGAAAGTTTCGAGAGAGTGGTTCCTGCAAGTTCTTTGGAGCCATCCGTGTGAACAATGAATATCGAAGAACATAAAGCCAGGAACATTATGAGCTCTACGGCGACATGGATATAGTTGAGCACCTAAAATCCAACAAATTCGCTGGTTAGGCAATGTTGAAGCATGGTAGATGATGCTCTCACGGGTGGACAACGGAAGCAAGAAAGAACCAAGTGCATAGGGACCTGTCTGTCTTCGTGATGTAAGCCTAACGTAACCTTGCAAGGATAGAGGCAAGTGACGAAGTTTTGTGGTTTCATTCAATGAATGGTTTTCTTCTGGAATCTGATTCGAAAACCAACTAATTTTCTTAGTTCGGACCATCTTTGGAATAATACCGAAGATTAAACTTCTCAAAATATATGAATTTTAGCATTTTTCAATATATAGTATTGTAGAAATCTGTTATTATTCACAGGATCGATTTATATCTTCAGCCCTCACCTGACTCGCAGCTTTAGAGTCTATCATAGTTATTTCCGAAATCAAGATTTCGAATAAATTTGTATTTATTTTTATACGCTGAACGGGGTATACAAGTATTAAGTTTTCTAATAGATTTGTAACATCCAGAAAGAAACTCTAAGAAAAACGATCAATATGACGTGCTGAATCCCTTTAGTCCTATCCGTCTGTATGTTTTCATATGTTTTATACACGTTCTTTTCTTTCGAAAAATCTGCTCACTGGTAGGAACCCACGATATCGGACCACTATAGAGCTTCCATTGAAATTACAATCAAATCCGAGTATCCAAAACTTTTTATTTGACAAGATATCTTCACAAAGTTTGGTATTTATGAAGTGTACTACAACAACGGTACCGAAGTTCACGCATTTTCATATTTAATAAAATTTTATTAAAGCAATCGCCGTCAGTTGTTCTTATAGGCAATATACATATACAAATTGATAACAGGGTCCTCTCTTAAGCCAATAATTAAATATCTGCATTTCGTGGTATCAACTTTGATTAGCTTGCCAGTAAATCAAATTACTGGTTAACAGAACTATTCAATGAAGTAAATGAAAGTTGAAAATCTGTAATCTTTACAAACAAATGGACAACTATCACATTCCGTCTACCCCGATTCACATCGTAGAAAACTACTTGCACTCTTGCACAATGTTCGCCACAAATGTCTACAACAATTCACTCGTCGCATGTTCTAATTTGCTCTGAGCGCAACACACGCACACTTTGCCACATGAATGTGTGAGTTTCTAGTAATATGCATTTGTATGAGTGCGTGTGCTTATAGAGATCTCTGTTACAACTAGTAAGAATTGTTGTGGTGGTCAGTTACCGACTGAATGCAAGTGGTTGCTGGTGAATTCTTACAATTGCGATTCCATGCATTTACTAACTTTACATAACTGTTACTATGTGCAATACATGTGGTTAGTTGATAGACTAGTGATAGATTAGTGATAGACTAGTTTCGTACACCAAACATAAATATTCTCGTCTGGCTCTCATTTCATTTTTAGTTTTTGTTGTATTGTAAATTCAACTAAGAACTCACGCAGAGTATACCCAAATGTGCTAAACACTCGCATATAGTAGCTACCGCCTCAACACTAATTATTGTTGTTTTTGTGAAATTTTGCTTATGAACTGGTATCAGAAAAGTCTTTCGTCTTTTAAAACTTGTACAGTATACACAGGATCCGCCCAAGAAATACACTAAAGATCGCAAGAAGTATGAACAAATAAGGGAAGTAGTGTTTACATTGAACTTAATCGAGTTTGATTCGGTAATACATAGGGAATACCTTTCATGAGTTAGATTTTTAACCAAAAAACGTCACATTTCCTTGATAAAAAATATATTGACGAAAAGGGCGCTTTCTTAAATCTGACCACCACTCACAGAAATTTGCGTCTGCATGCATTTATTTGAGGGAATACGATTTTCCTATTTTATCTCCGCCATTCTTACTATAAAACAGCGGAACTTTGAGCGACTCTAGAACAAACACTTTAGTTTTACTCGTACATAGTAATTCGAAAATGTATTCTCCTTAACTACCCTTGAGTATTGAAAATAGATAACAAGCTGAGCTAACCAATTCTCAATAGTCCGCGGTGGGGTAAGTAGTTTTGGAAATACTCACTTGATATCACACTTATCCCAATAGGTACGGAAAGAATAGAGCAATACAACAAAAGGAATTATGAAACTTCTTTATTCGAAGTATTGGGGCCTTCATTGGTACCGAAATGACACGGTCTAACTTGACGCGTAATACCTAAGTTCAGCACATATATGCAAGGACACGGGAAAGTGAATAAATTACTCAATACAGTTTCAGTTAACCATACAAGTGAGAGCTTATAGTAAAACAATTCTCTTAGGATATCACAGAAATTCATTGCCTTGAGATTGGAATACTAATGCAGTCCGAAAGACTGTTGCATTCCTTGACGTAGCCGTTCCGTGCTACCTTCTTCTTACTACTCTTTATAACGATTTAACAAGTGCCTATAAGTTCCCATGAGTGAATTCTTAGGTCAGTGCTGGAACCTTTGAAAGTACAAAGGAGTGAACAAAGAAACATATTAGGATCAAATCCACTGGAAAATGACGATAAAAAAGGATATTGTAAATAATTTACGGACGATCTAAGTATGGGTATGTAAGGGAGGTTTGAGGGTAAAAAAAACGGTTTTCCGGCAAACGAAGAGTCCAATAGAATAAAGTTCAACGGCAAAGTTGTAGGTAATAAAAATATCTACAACTTCTGGTTTTTTGGTGCCCTTATGAGTTATTTATCCTTTCACTTTAGTTTTTATACTCTCGCAACAAAGTTGCTAAGGAAAGTATTACGTATAGTTTTGTTCACATAACGTTTGTTTGTAAGTCCTAAAACTAAAAGAGTCAGATATAGGGTTATATACACCAAAGTGATCAGGGTGAAGAAGGTTAAGTTCGAAGATGGGCAAAATCGGCTCACTGCCACACCCACAAAATGGCGGAAACCGAAAACCTATAAAGTGTCATAACTAAGCCATAAATAAAGATATTAAAGTGAAATTTGGCACAAAGGATTGCATTAGAGAGGGGCATATTTGGACGTAATCTTTTTGGACAAGTGGGCGTGGCCCCGCCCCCTACTAAGTTTTTTGTACATATCTCGGAAACTACTATAGCTATGTTAACCAAACTATATAGGGTCGTTTCCTTCAGGCATTTTCATATACAGTTCAAAAATGGCAGAAATCGGATAATAACCACGCCCACCTCCCATACAAAGGTTATGTTGAAAATCACTAAAAGTGCGTTAACCGACTAACAAAAAACGTCAGAAACACTAAATTTTACGGAAGAAATAGCAGAAGGAAGCTGCACCTAGACTTTTTTTAAAAATTGAAAATGGGCGTGGCCACGCCCACTTATGGACCAAAAACCATATCTCAGGAACTACTTTACCGATTTCAATGAAATTTGGTATTTCATATTTTCTTAACACCCTGATGATATGTACGAAATATGGGTGAAATCGGTTCACAACCACGCCTTCTTCCAATATAACGCTAGTTTGAATTCCATCTGATGCCTTCTCTGTATAATACATACATTAGGAACCAATGATGATAGCGGAATAAAACTTTACACAAATACGGTATTTGAAAAATATGTAAATGACGGATAATGAAATCTCGATTATCACTTTATCATGCGAGAGTATAAAATGTTCGGTGACACCCGAACTTAGCCCTTCCTTACTTGTTAAACTTATTCTCTTCCTACTGGGTATATAAAACTCAGGCAAGAATTCTTGTAATTGCGCTTGGCTGGTAACCGTATTGAAACAATATGCTGACATGACCACATGACATGCGACTGAGACAACAATCAGAGCTACACAAACTGCAAATGCAGAGTATGTTTGTCAATCTTTAGACACTTGTTTAACAGATAAGTCTGCATTTGCGGAAACAGGACTGATAATGCGAAATACATTGCATGTTGTGGCATAGCAGGGAAGCCCAGTAGTGACATGTGAGTATATTATAAGTAAGCAAATTTTTTCAATATTGTGCTTTAATTTTGAGGATTTAAAAATATCAAAAAAGAAGGAAAGTAAAGATGTTAGTTCTGTTCTGTCTGAATTTCATGTTTAAGGAACGACGACAGGGCATATGAGTGATTTGTAAATTGTATGGAGGTATTTGGCTGTTAAGATATACCATATATATGTATGGATATACTATAAATGGATACCTTTCAAGTAAAATGCCAGACCTCTTTTCAAAAACTTAGGTACTTATCATGCGATATGATCCCTATTTGCCTTTTACCCTGCGCTTGCAAACTGCTATTCAAGTCAATTAGCAGGGGCTATGGAGTTTCAGGATCCCTGTTGCAGATTCTGCCATTTGTAAAAGAAGCTAGGCCGCTGTTAAGTAAGTGCTTCTTCAGCTTACAGTGGCTAGGGTTCAGGTATTACCATGTTAGTGGATGCGAGTTCATTCCCGGCTGTAGGTTTGTGACTCAGACAAGGTACAATTGGTTATGTTCCAATAGACTGTTCAGCCGTTCTCTACACTCCTGACTAGTACCGATTTGATATTGCTTTAAGTGCCGTTTGACTGTCGCTAAGTATTGTTATAAGTTCGTTGTGATGTTTATCTCTACGTACCGACTTATGGCAAAAATATGCTCAGAAAACTTTTCATAAGTATGGTGAGTTTGGTGCGTGGTCCAGCGACTCTTGCACCAATTCCATTCGACGTTTTCGAGCCGTCGGTTTACCACCTGATTGCACTATCCCTAAGAAGTAGGTCGAGAGTGGAATCATTCCATTCAGCCTTACTGCTAAGGGTAAGCTTGAACTTCTGGTGACGTGTACCCAATTGGTAATGCTGTCCTTTGGGAGAAGCGCCAATATTATTACACCCCTTCATCTGTCAAAGCCTTCTGCTGCCATTTGAAGCAGGGTATGTTTGGCAATCTGACCGATTTCTAGGTGAAGTGGTGTGAGTTCAAGCATGACTTCAAGTGCTGCCGTCTGTTATGTGCATGCAAGTCGTTGCAGGTTCGATTGTGGCGATACTTTTGAGGCCTAAGCCAGCGCCTCATGCGTGATAGGCGGTCGCACGATAATGGCTGGCTTGCAACCCTAGGATTTACCAGCTAATCGATTGTCACAATTAGACTATTATTTTTCTAGAAACCAGATTTCGTAATTTTGGATTCTTGTACCTATTGCGCACTTTGTTTACAAACATAGGTAAGAAATGGTTTGGTTCATTTAAGCCTCATTTCAAAATTTAATTATTTTTAACGTTATATAATATATACATGCTGGTGGATCCGGCCAAGGGTTGTTGTGGTCTACATTTTATACCTCATATCATAACTTTAAGAGTATTTCTGATCTAGCGAACCGAACCAAAAGAGAAAATATTATATTTTCAGAGAACTTTTGTTTTTTTAGAGCAAATTTAAATTTTTGAAAATTTCTTTTGTAAATATTCCAAATATCTATGGTATCGAAATTTTACAAAAAAACGAAAAACATAATAGCGAAAACTTATTTTTGCTCGGCAATAAACTTTCACTAGCGCGCAGGCAAAGTATAAAAAAGATAAATATTAATTATTAAAAGGTATTAAAAATTCATATCTATCCACTTTTTGCTCATCTTAAAGTCCATTGAACCCATGTAACAGCAGCCAAAAACCTTCGTAAAAAAGAAACTACAAAAACACATTACAGAGTGTAAAAATCACCAATCCATCACGCGGCAGCGACACCGTCGACACTGCTCTGCATTGCAATGGGCGGCACGCCCGCCGCACAGTTTTATGGCAAATTAAATTTCATTGCTTGTAATTATTTTATTTTGATATTTGCTCGCTTTTTGCCGTTGAGTGCGGTATGTCAGCCAGGCGGCCAGACATGCGTGTCCAGCAATCAGCACAGTCTGTCAGTCAAGCAGTCGAACACACGCTCAGCCAGCTGCTGTGAACCAGTAGCTTACTATTACGCGTGTGTGGGTGTGTGTACTGGGCGCAAGCGTAAGTGCGAAAGCTTAATAAATTATTAAAATCAATCATGCGCTCCGTTAAATAATCTTATTTAAAGATGCGATTTCCTCGTTACGTAAGTAGTTTATTAAATAGCTGATGCTTTACTTACACAATGAAGCTTTTTTAAATGCCAGCACAGCAACAACAGCAACGTAAACAAATGTTGCGTGTGTGAGTAAACGAGCATAAGTTGATTTATTTGCATTGGTATTTGTATTTGTACGGCACGTAGGCGCATTAAATATTAATTTCGTGTGTTTCGTGTCTCTCATTAAGGCATTCTTTCCATGTTTTTGCACGATTTTAATGCTTATTAATTAAAAGTGAAATATTATTATTTTAATTATAATTTTCCTTTGAAAAATGAAATTGTTTACGCAATTTTGCCTTCCGGAGGCTGTGTACCTGAAGTTTAAGTTGGACAGTCTCAAATTTGATTGGGTTTTGCTCGATCAAAGCAAACTGTTGCATTTTAAGTGCCAGTTAAAAATTTTCTAACGTTTTGTTACTGTCTTAGTGTATGCTTTGAATATAGAAAGCACTTGTAATGTTTTTAGACTACCTTTAGTTAGAACTTGTCCTCATTATCGGTGATTATACGATCTCTATTAACAACGATGCGAACCAATGATCTTAAGACAGATCTCCGTACCATTCCTGTTGGTCTCAATGTGATTCCTCTTAGTACGAAGACACTCGGCGCTTCATTTTGAAATAATTCTCAATTTCATTGATACCGTAGCCGATATCCAAGAGAACTTCCGGTATAAGGTTTTTTGACGGAGAGGAAGATTAATATCTTCCAATAACATCAGAAACATTTTTGAGATGAGGTCACGTTTTTTAGCATAACTGCTTTCTTAAATCCCATGTGCAAGATCCAACTAAACTCCTTCTTATAAAGATTTCAGCAGTGGAGCTTTTGGTGAGCTTTTTATAAAACCAAAATGAACAAAAGTGTATAGAATCTCCGAACTGAGAACTGAGGGACTTATTGAGCTACAAAAGCCGCTGAACCAAAAATATTCTAAGCCGACCAACTCTAAAACAATCTAATTTTCATAAGACACAATTTCCTCTAATAAAGAGTTTTGTGAAGATAAACAAAGCCGCAAAGCTCAGAATTAAAGTTTGTTTTCAGCTTGCATTTGCATTTTTCTGTTATACATTGTTTTGTCTAAATTATTTTTTTGCTTTTAACTTTAGCTCACCTCCCTTCTTCTTTCCAAGTTCACGGTATAAAAATTTAAGTGCAAAAGTTCGGCTATCACAAAAGCTTGGAGGCAGGCCATAAAAAGCGCCCCTTGTGCATATCACAAAGCCAACATTTAACACCTTGGCAGAAACATTCAAAGCTGCATGAAAGTAACAGCAAAAACAATTTGCGAAATGAGCAAGCAAGGGCGCAAGGCTGCCACAATTTATATGTGAATGCAACAGCAAAGTAAATCTCGGTCTTTTCACTGCAACAAGTGCAAATATTGCACATGCATACATAAAAGCTAATGAAAAGCCCACGAATGGGCAGCGAAAAGGCGTTTAAAAAGCATTGCGCAAAGGTGGCAACACTAATAGGCTTAAAACCGCCAAGTCAACGCGCCTATGAAGGAAAGATTTGGCCTGGTAGAGTCATGAAAGGACGTTACAAGGGGCGGAGCGCGGAACAGAAAAAGAAGAGGCGGTGTAATGCCAGCCAAGTGCCCACAGGCCGATCAGCCAACAAGCCTACAAGTCTCGGTTTCTGTGCAGCTAGTCAAGCCGCCAACGAAGCGTCCTACTCAAGCAGCACAGCATCTGCTTAGCCAGCCAAGCTGCCGTGTAAGTTGATGTCCTTTAACGGCAGCTACTTGGCAGCACAGAAGCTTGCCGGGCCGAAGAAAGACATTAAACAGGATTATTTGCGTTGGGCATTTTTAATAAGCCACAGCACGCTCGGCTCAAATATATAAACACTAGCGCATCGGTAGGCGCCGCAAAGCGGAATTGTGTAAGGATGGAAGCGCGGTTAGCGGCAGGGATAAGTCGAATTGTCTGTGTATGTGTGTGTGTGTGAGGAGCAGCAGCTGAAAAGAAAAGTTTGTTTAGAGTATGAGTGAACTGAAGGACGCCGGCGGATGTGTGTGCATTAAACAAATGCATGTGTAGGTTTGTGTGTATCTCTCTCTTTCTCTGTGTGTATGTGTTGCTCTACCTGTGTGTGAGTGTCTGTATTAGCCGAAGTATCTTGTCGCACGCTTGGGGTTAGCAAATTAACTTAAGCACGTGTTGAATTGCACAAAGTAGCGTCGCAAGCTAAATATTTAAAATTTATGTAAACACCAGCAACTTTTCGGATTTTCGTGCGAATTTAAAATTTTTAATGCTATTTGTTTAATATATTGTTTGTCAGCTGAGCTTTTGGTGCTTAACAAGTGGAAATATATTTTGTATTATTTAAGGTCCTTTCTGAATATGCCTGAATCGTTGGAAAGGATGAACGTGATGAAAAAATGATTTCAAGTAATATACATATTTGAAATAACATAAATTAATTTTAAAGGAAACAAGAAAAAAAGGTTAACTTCGGCTGCACCAAAGCTATAGCTCTCCTCACAGCAGCATGTTTTATGAAAAAAAATGGTAAAACAGGTATTTATGAACATATAACCAAAAAAAGGTAAGAACTTTAGCGATGCCTTAGATTTTAACTTATGCCAAATTTATATTGACAAATAGAAGAGCTTTTCACACATAAATTGAGAAACAATGTTTTGTATATACTGATAGGCATGACTAAATCGATTCTGTTCGTCACTCTGATCATTTACAAGGTGCTTTTCAAAGTAAACAGGACTTAAAAAAAAAAACAGAAGAAATGGATTTTTCGGCTAAATCAATTTATTTTATTCAAAATAGTCTTTTTCTTCTTCAATACAGCTTTTTGCACGGCCCAAAAGCATGTCGAACGAGTGTTATAGCTCGTTGGCCAGTATGGGCACCAGTATGCCGGTGCAAGCCTATTTAATGGCCTCTACGTTTCCATAACGCTTTCCTTTCATGGGCAAATGCATTTTTCCGAAAAGGAAGAAGTCGCGCGGTGCCATATAAGGTGAATATGAGAGAGGTTAGTGGTTAAAATGTGATTTTTGGTCAAATAATCGTCCTTCGAATGTTGGATTCTGAGCAGCGGAACAAACCGTGCACACACCTTTCGTAAGCCCAAATGTTCGATCAAAATGCGATAAATCGATGTTTTGGAGATGTTCAATTCCATTTCCATGAATTTCAATGATGGTTTCGGCTAATTTTTGATGAATTCACGCACAGTTTCGATGGAATTTCCGGTGATGACGGATTTTGATTGGCCCACATTTGATCGTCATTTATGTCTTCACGACCATTTTGAAAACATTGAAACCACTCGTAAACTCTGCTACGGGATAGGCAATCATCGACATAAACTTGTTTCATCAAGTGAAACATTTCGGTAAAAATTTTACAATTAAAAACAAAATTTAATGTTGGCTCTTTGTTACTTTGGAACGCATCTTTTATATACATTGTTATAAAAAGTATAACATCTCTCGCGAGTCCGTTCGAATGATTTGGGTGAATAATTTGGTTATGAAACGAGCTCTTGCTTGACTCGTCCCGAGAAAGCTGATTTTTTTTCAAAAAGAGTACCGTTAACAAGTCTCGTTGGACATGCTTGATCGTGCGAATTCTGATCTCTTATACACGGAAACATTATTACTACCAATGATATATGAGTTCGACATACAAACAAGTCAACAATCAACGGAACGGAAAAAACGAGTCGGAACCAAAACAAAACACGTCAAAGACGCTCAATAATCAAGGTGATGTTCATTGCTTTTTCGATATTCGTGGTTTGTTGTATCATGAATTTGTTCCGGAGGGACGGACGGTCAATAATGAGTTCTAGTTTTGTTGCAAAGTTACCAATGCAAGGACAAGTCCAAACAACAAATTACCTCTCTACTCTTATGTGTATAATAATCAGTTCATCACCAAAACCGTTATTCTAAAGATTCAACGTGATCACCATCCAGCTGCTGTAAGCGTTTGACGACAAGTCACCTGTTACTTCTCCGCACTTCTGTGAAAAATGAGTTAAAACTGTGTAATTGCAGAAAGTATTGCAAAGCGTGTTAAATCAATTAAGGGGGTACTCTCATGTGAACGCATACATTTTACCACTTTTTCGGAAAATTTTTTTTATGCGACAACAAAATTCAATAATTTTAATTTTTTAATATATTTTTATTTGTATTTTGAAATGTCCAAAAAAAATTTTTTTTGTCGTTTATACATTTTTAATATATATTTTTTTTTAATCCAAGTAGTCCCCAACAAAAAAAAGTAGTTCACTGGTCATGGTGATAGCGGCTGTTCATGTTGTCTGAAATAAAAAAATCGAATGGATTATTATTCAGTAGTTTTGCGGCTATCCTCCCTAACAAATATAATAAATTTCATTAAAAAAAAATTTTCGAACTTCAAAAAAAAGTCACAAAAATCTTCTTTTTTGCGTTAAAAATCGTTTAAAACAAGTAAGGAAGGGCTAAGCTCGGCTGTCACCGAACATTTTATACTCTTGCATGATAAAGTGATAATAATTTACATATTTTTTTATTTTGCTGTAAAATTAATTATATTAGATCAATTTGTGTACTTTGAGCATTGAATTGTATTTTCATTTCCTAATGTATATATTATACAGAGAAGGCATCAGATGGAATTCAAAATAGCGTTATATTGGAAGAAGGCGTGGTTGTCAACCGATATTTCGTACATGTCATCAGGGTGTTAAGAAAATATTAAGTACCGAATTTCATTGAAATCGGTCCTGTAGTTCCTGAGATATGGTTTTTGGTCAATAAGTGGCCGGCGCCACGCCCATTTTCAATTTAAAAAAAAAAAAGCCTGGGTACAGCTTCCTTCTGCCAATTCTTCCGTAAAATTTAGTGTTTCTGACGTTTTTTGTTAGTCGGTTAACGCACTTTTAGTGATTTTCAACGTAACCTTTGTATGGGAGGTGGGCGTGGTTATTATCCGATTTCTTCCATTTTTGAACAGTATATGGAAACGCTTGAAGGAAACGACTTTATAGAGATTGGTTGACATAGCTATAGTAATTTCCGAGATACTTTCAAATATTACTTTAATATCTTTATTTATGGCTTAGTTATGACACTTTGTAGGTTTTCGGTTTTCGCCATTTTGTGGGCGTGGCAGTAGACCGATTTTGCCCATCTTCGAACTTAACCTTCTTATGGAGCCAAGGAATACGTGTACCAAGTTTCATCATGATATCTCAATTTTTACTCAAGTTACAGCTTGCACGGACGGACGGACGGACAGACGGACGAACGGACTGACAGACATCCGGATTTCGACTCTACTCGTAACCCTGAACACTTTGGTATATATAACCCTATATCTGACTCTTTTAGTTTTAGGACTTACAAACAGCCGTTACGTGAACAAAACTATAATACTCTCCTTAGCAACTTTGTTGCGAGAGTATAAAAATATGAAAATATTTTTGAAAATAAACAATTCTGGTAGGAACGATAACTATGAATGAGTAGAAGAACATACATATGTAAATTTTAAAGCAATCGGTTGAATACTTTGTTTTTAGGACCATGGCAGTTTCAGACAAGGATGATTCGAGAAAAATGCGTTTAGAAACGTAGCAGCTGCAGACTTGTCATGGCGCCTGGTAGACAGTCGCTTACGACACGTCGGCGATTATGAGCTGTAACTTATCAAGTACTATGAATTTCGGTCTAAATTTTTCACAGCATGTTTTCAATAGGTTTTACTGTCAAAATAAAAAAAATCGCTATCCCCTTCTATTCTTTTCGATGGCGGGTATGGTGTCTTCCAGCAGAAGAAGATCAGATTTTATACCATTGGAATATAGTTTGAGATCAAAGTTGGAGAACATGGCTTGTTGAAGACTTCACTGAATTTTAAAGAGTCTCAAAAAATTTTTAATTCGAGCAGCGACTTCTACATTAATCTAAACTGCTATTGATCAATGACCGCATCATTGAGGGCTGGTGTGAAAGCAGCAATAACCGTATGATGATGATTAACAACATAGTGTTTTTTCCTTTTCAAAACAGAACTTATGATGGGTATAAGTAGTTATAGACCCAATACTATAACAAAAAGGAGTTTTAAAAAATCTTGAAGAAAATACAGTCAAAGTTACTAAACATTTATTTTCACTTATGTCTGTTTAATTTGTGTATTAAATTTTATATATTATTGCAAACATTTACTCAACTTCTGCAAGTGGTTATTGTGAAATTGAGCACTTGTCCAGAAGTGTGCTTTAATTAAATTTATTCGTATTGTATAGCTTCATTTTTCACATAGTCAATTGCTTGTCAGCTTAAAGTCATACTGAGACGTTCGCATACATATCACACAAATTTCAACGACTCTAATTAACTGCCATACACTAGTCATGCTCAAGCATATAATTAGGCGCTGTAGAGTCAGTATACAAACGGAATGCACTGCGGTAGCTTTGTTGTAACTCTAAGAGCTATTAAACTGTCTCATCTGCTGTGAGCATGTGTAACATATGTACATACGAATATAGAGATGGTAAAATCTTTTGGTCAAAGCTGCTCTTCGTGCTGATAAGCATTAACTGTAAATAGTTTCTTGCCATCATTTATACAAGTATGTCTGGATGTACTATATGTAGTGATGCAAGATTCCAACATGTAGTAATTACATATCAATCAATGATTAAACTATGAAGCTTGTGCCAATTAGATAGTAAATTTGGACAAGACTAGATATGGAAGGAAATTTATTGCCTAATGTAGGCGGATGTTGAGAGGCTTTATACTTATATACAAATATACATATATTAGGGTGGGTCACAAAAAACTCGAAAGTGTTTATTACTTCATGCTCTGAAAAATTGGTTGGTAGACAATTAAAAATGGCAACTGGGCTTCATGGGCTTCATGAGCTCTAAATATTTATAGCAAGGACATCCACCTTTTAAATTCTTTATATTTCTAATTATTAGAAAGAAAAATTCATGCCTCAGGGACGACTATATTAAAAAATATCCCATCTCTCATAATTGAAATTGAATTTTGTACAAAAAAATCTGTGTTAATAACTTTTATTGTCGAGTAATGAATTATGAAAATAGAAATATGAGTTAAAATAATCAAAAATTCATATTTAACAACTTTTGGAGAGTAAGGTTTACAAGAAATATAACAAACAATATATAAATATCGAACAGTAGACACTGAGTAATAAAATTTCTCTCCAACCACAAGACATAAATAGGAAACTGAAAGTGTTAAGGGCGCATATATCTAGAAAGATTTTTTTATTAAGTGTCTTCCAGCCAATTATTCCGAGTACGAAGTCAAGAAAATTATAGTCTTTTTTGACCTACCCTAATGTACGTATGTATGTATATGCATATTATGTATTATATCGCAAAATGACAAAAATAATGTATATTGAAATATGAATGTTGTTTATCAAGCAGGATTAATTTTGTGGTTGGCAAATTTTGTAAAAATAATTATATATTATATAAAAATTTATTATATACAGACTAAAATTTTTGACCGCACTAAAACTCTTTTACCTTTCCCAGTTGTCATCAAATCGTTCGAAAGTTTTAGTAGTTTAAGCGCATAAGTCAGTACCATGTGACCGCCTACCTTATTAACTTCACGGGAAAATCAAACAAAATGTTGCCTTTGAAGCTGCTAAATTCAGCAGTTTATAATCCCACACCAATGTAAATGTTGGTGTGAAACTTTGCTAAAACAATTGACAAGCGAAGACACATACCAAAAGTATGTCAAAAACTTAGAGCTAAATTTGTTGCGTTTAAATAGAATTAATTGGTTTAAAATAATAGCAAAATTAAAAGTATTCAGTAAAATCGCTCATTAAAGCAAAATAGAATTAATTGGTTTAAAATAATAGCAAAATTAAAAGTATTCAGTAAAATCGCTCATTAAAGCAAAATTTGAAAATGTGTAGAAAATTAAAAAAATGTTCTCATTCTCCATTCTTGGTCATCAAAATTATATCCAAATCTCAGCCAAATACTACACTTTTGCATGATATTTTAGAATAAGTCTCGCTTATATGGCTTTCGGGTAATATGAGTCTCTTTAAAAGACATGTTAAAAAATATGTCATTAGTCACATATTATTCATTTCCGCCCAATCTCGGATTCATCCCTGTCATATATTTTGCTGGGTATATGTAAGTGAGTTCCCCCACACATTGACATATACGTCATCACTTATCTGACGCTACTTGAAAATTATCTGTCATCATAGCACGCAAGATATTCAAATATCTAATTGGGTATTGACCATAATCCCACTGTGCATAACGGTCTTACTAATACCATATTAGCACGTAGCTACACCTATTATGTGCTTAGCTAAATGGTATCTATCGTATGAACTGAGAACTTGCACATAAGCATATGAGGTATAATAATTCTCGGTTACGACCTAATTACATATACATAAATGGCTATAAAGTAAATAAGTTATTGCACTTTAAATCAGGATAAAGATATTATATAATTTAAGTGGTTTTCAGATGAAGTTAGCGGTTCTTTGACGTTTGACGAAAATATATTGACGAAAAAATGTAATTAGAATTCCAAAAAAAAGACCACACAGTTTAAATTTTTATTTAAAATTTTTTTAAAAGCCTTACCTAACCTCAATCCTTGTAAAAAAGTGGCTATCGCCCATAGTCAACAACTAAACTCTGACTTTCATAAGGCCAAAAGAAGTACTGCGAACTTGATTTAATTGAATACTAAGGTGCTTAAAAGTAAACACTACTCAACTCCCAGAATTTTGGGAGTCACTCAAGCATCAAAACGTTTAATACCTGCCTCATTAGAAAGCAAAGAAATTAGGTGCCGTATGAATTAAAGGCGAGAGTCATGTCGAAACTGCTGCTTGAATTACAAAAAAAACATAATATTTGCTTCTGATTGCCGTAAAAAAATTGCAGACTTACAGAAGAGCATAGTCATATCGACTCAGCTCATCATGCTAATCTTTTATATATGTGTACATTTTATATCGAGGTAAACTTAATATACCTTATATTTGTATTTCTTTTGCAATATTCCCATATGATCTTGCGCTGCTCAAATAAAATCTCTTAACTACGCAGATTTCAAGTTACAGTCAGAGAACACGCACTGGGGCTTAAGCCTTACGACTACAAAGGGGAGAGAACTCTATAAAGCACTGCAGTCAACCAGAAGGTGTGTATTCTCGACGACCTAACCACCATATTGGCTAACAGAAAGCCAAAAGATTCCAGGTCTGAGAGATTTTTTCATTGTAGACAAAATATACCGGAATCTTTGTTATGAACTTAACTTGGATCATTCAACAATCTATATAACTTATAATGAAACCGTCAGCTTTAAAAACAAAACAGCGGCCTTGTGTACAGATTGGGAATACCTTAGAAAGATCATGGAATGTTATGAAATTAAATATGACTTTATATTAAATACAAACCAAATGGAATCTGAAATTTATATTTTATAACAAGTAAGTATGCTAAAACGCAGCTTGAAAAGTACACCGGAAGTAAAGAAAATTGCTATAAACTCTGAATATAACAATGATATAAGAGAAATAAATAAATTGAAGGGAAAGCTACGACGTAAATGGCATCAAACCCGTAGCCCAGCTGACAAATCTAACTTAAATAAAGTTTCTAAAGATCTTAATGAGAAAATCGGTTCCGAACAAATGGGAAAAGTTCCGACGACTTTGGAAAATCTGTGATAGATTACAAATACCAGAAACACAAGTAGTATGTCCTATCAAAGTAAGTGCTGATAGTTGGGCCAGAGAAGATTCAAAAAAGCGGAAATATTGTCGAAGTATTTGGCCAAAATACTTGTAGTCTCCCTATATGAAACACACGTATTTTATCTTACTGTTTCCAGTCAAGAAAGCGAAGAAATCTCAAGTTGCACAATACTCGTACTAAGTCTGGAAATCAAAAATCTGGAAAAAAAATAAAAATTTCCCTCGATCACGATTTGATTACTGACGGGGTACTAAAACAGCTTCCTCCAGTAATTAAAGTAAAAATTAAAAAAATATTAACGCAACTTTTTGGAAAATTGCTGTTGTTATCATCATTCAAAAGCCAGGAAAACTAGGTTATGTTGTATCTTCTTACAGGCCATATCACTTCTACCGATAGTATCAAAGCTTCTTGATAAAATTCTCATAAAACGTCTCATTAATATCATAGAACGAAAAACCATAATTCCAGCGCATCACTTTCGGTTTCGAGCTAACTATTTTAAAATTGATCGAATCCACAGTATTACACACATTACTGAAAAAGCATTTGGAAAAAAATTCAGTTCTATCATGTTTTTGGATGTTGGAAAGCGTTCGATAAAGTCTGTCACAAAGGACTGTTTTCTTAACTGAAATGGATTTTACCGAAACAGCACTATATTATCATCATATTTATCAGGTCGCGTTAAACAAGGAGACGAGTACTCCGTTCTTAGGGATATAAGAGCAGGAGTTCCAGAAGGTGGTGTGTTGCGCCCTGTTCTTTATTTTCTATTCATGAAAGACCTGCCAATAGACTGGAATTATAAAACAGCAATGCTCTCCGAGTAGTTGTGTACTTTTGTAATAACTATACGTTTAAATCATATTCAACTAGCTTGTTACTTCTTTCTTTTATCTGATCTAGTTGCAATTGATAAGCAAAGTCCTCTCTCGACGAACAAAAACCAAATTCCATAAATCACTCATAATTCCCGTCTTGCTGTATGGTGCAGAGGCTTGGACGATGACAGTAACTGATGAGTCGACGTTGCGAGTTTTCGAGAGAAAAGTTCTGCGAAAGATTTATGGTCCTTTGAGCGTTGGCCACGGCGAATATCGCTTTCGATGGAACGATGAGCTGTACGAGATATATGACGACATTGACATAGTTCAGCGAATTAAAAGACAGCGGCTACGCTGGTTAGGTCATGTTGTCCGAATGGACGAAAACACTCCAGCTCTGAAAGTATTCGACGCAGTACCCGCCGGAGGAAGCAGAGGAAGCGGAATACCTCCACACCGTTGGAAAGTCCAGGTGGAGAAGGACCTGGCTACGCTTGAAATATCCAATTGGCGCCACGTAGCGAAAAGAAGAAATGACTGGCGCTCTGTTATTAAAAAAAATATTTTTAACTCAATGAGTATCTTTTAAGTCTCTCAGAAGCTGAGTGGATTTTTGACATTTTTTTGAAATTATGAAAATATTTAGAAAGATTATAAAAATTCGAAAGTAACATTAATTGCATTATTTGCAATAATTTTTAAAATTTCCTTTCCTTATAGTACGCTGAAAGGCATTGTAAAACACTACAACTGTTGCACTTGTGTCAAATCGTACACTTAAAGCGCGTTTTATTAATATCACTCATACGCCATGGGGTGATAATTTCAAAAACCAACCATAAAAGAGAATAGCGATAAAAAACACAACAGGAAAGCAGTCATATGAGCTTATGACTTATAACAATGGCGAGTGTGTATGTATTAATATTTATTTTTACTTATATTATATAGTTACATACATACATATACATATACTTATATATTAGCAACGCGATATATTTATATAAACAACTCACAGCAAACAGTCAACGCCAAAGGGTAAAATTTCTTTTTCCTTACATATGTCAAGTGTATAAAATGAAGTGAATGAAGAGGGCAAAAGCAACATCAGCAACAACAACAGCAGCAGCAACAAAAATAACTGCCGACCTGACGACACCAACACTTGTACACGCTCAAGCTGAGAGACAGCGAGTGGCAGCCGCCTTAAATAAAAAATAAAGCAGAACAGAAAACAGCAAAACAAAGCAACGACATAAAAGTACAACAACATCAACAAAAAAAGGAACGTAAGTTTGCTGGCACGCCTTAACGAGACAGCACAACAAGCAACTGTAGACTGCATTAACGATTGTTAGCAGGCAGTTGGCTGGCCGCCGGCAACAAGCCATTCATTCACACGGCATAAAAATGTGTAATATGCAACAACAAGAGCAAAAAAAAATTTAAAGAAGAAAAAACAGCCGACGAAGCTAGAATACCTTTCACAAATTAAACAGTTTGCCTACAAGAAGTTGATTTTGAACGTTCAGTTTGTATGACAGCTATATGCTATAGGCATTCGATCTGAACAATTTCTTCCTATATTATAGCATTGCTTTGGACAACAATATACGCTAAATTTCGTAAAGTTAATTTGACAAGTAAAAAATTTTTCCATACAAAGACTTCATTCTGACTGAAGGATCAGTCAGGCAACCTTATACAATTGTGGTCCAAAATCAATGATTCCCACAAATGAGCAACTTCTTAGGGAGAAGAGAACGTGCGTAAGATTTCAGATCGACATCTAAATAGCTGAGAAACCCTGTGAAGGGTGTAAAAATCATGTGCGTATGGTACGGAAGCGGCTGGGAAGTGTTTTAATGCAAAAGCGGATATTTATGAAACAACTGAAATGTTGAAATGTTGCTGCAAAAATAAAAATAAGTGCAATAACAACAAAAATCAAATAATTAAATGCAAAAACGTTTGCAACAAAATGCCGTTTATGCCACAACAACAAACAACAAGTAGGGAAAAGGCTACACACAAGTGGCAACGAAAGAAACTTAAGCGTTACAACAAAACAATTACAATAAAAACACTTGCTGGCCAAGTGCCAAAAACAAGAACAATAGCGAAGTGCAGAGCAGCGCGTTTTTGCATTGGCAACAACAAGAGTACAAATTATAAAAAATGTTGTATCGAAATGCTGATATGTTGCCAGCAATATTTTGTGCGTTCGCCTGTGCTTTTGTATGTGCTTTTGTGTATATCAGTGCGTATGTATGTGTGTGCAGTGTAAGTGCGCTAGTCAACACAGCTGTTGAAAGTGTTAATGCAAAGCGTTCTTGTATTTTTTGTCATTATTGCTCAGCTTTGTGTACGTAATTGCCGTTCTCCCCCCATCTGTGGTTGGGGTTGCCATATTAACAGAAAATTAAATCTTCAAAAATATCTGTTTTGCTGGAGTGAGATTCTGGATTAACTGGTTTCGAAGAACTTCATGCTGGAACTACTTGGTAAGCTGTAGGTTTCGATGGCTGATCTGAGTGTGGCTATGAGTACCATAGAGGTCCATATATGTATGTAGATGTTTCAGGCTCCAAGTATTTAACACCAGTCCGAGTTAAACCGAGTATCTAATATCGTTTAAAGGATTTAGAATAGAATTACTTTGCAAAAATCTCTCAGATTTCCTGGTGAATACAGAAGGCTCCTTTTTTAACAAAACAAATTAGAAGACTCTAAGCAGCTGCAGTTAAAATAACTCTTCTCAATTGTAACTTAATCAGAAGGGAGAGATGCTGGTATGCTGTCGGTTTTTTCTTTAAGAACTGAAACAATTTCACAATCTTTATGCTTGGATTTCTGAGAATTATTCAAGAGAGCGAAGTTTTCTGAAACCGTTTAAATATTTTTTGTTCAGTGACTGTAATTTAGGTTACTTAATAAGGAAACAAATCTTTATGAAGAACTTTCACTTGATTATGATCAGTCAGTTTGGATGACAGATATATCGGCGGTTTCGAAAAACGAGCCGAACCAGTAAAAATATAGAAATATCAAAGATAATGCCTTGAATGCACCGAATTTTATTAAAATTGGTCGAGTATTTCCTGAGTTGAGCTGGGGCGGTGCTAGGTACTTTTTCCTGCTTTTATACTCATCCCTTTGAAACTTCTAAGCCTCTTCTGGTCTGCGAATTTATTTCTTGTGACCTAAATTTAAAGAAAATTGGAAAACTAGGTGTTAAGAAATAGTGGAATAGTGAATTAGTAAAATGATTTTGATACTTTCTTGAAACTCCTTTAATCCTTTGAAGTATTTTGTGACTATTTCCATATTTCTTTGCTATTTTTTGTACAGTTTTTTGGGCTCTTTTTCCATCATTTCGGTTTTTTTTGTAACAACTTCGGTCCATAATTTTCGCTATTTTATGATCTCTACAGAATAGTTTCGAATTCACTTCGTAACTTCTGGGATATTTTGATACTGTTGGTTGTATATAGATTAGGTTAGGCCAATAAGCCACGCATACGTAGACCAGTTTAGTCCTTTTCGATACCAGTTGGAGTTCAGCTGCCAAGTCCAAGAGGAGTACTCATCGTTTAAGATGCCTGCGCTTGACGCGAATTTGAACAGACACTGCGGCATCGCTATTAATACCTCCAGCTGTTTACTTCGTAGTCTTGCCAATGCATGACAAATGCACAAGAGATGCCCTATTGTTTCCCTGGTGCCCACCCTTAAACATTTCTTGCAGTCTTCTCGATCTGCTAGCCTCATCCTGCGGGCGTGTGTCGCCACCAGACAGTGACTGTTTAATATTTCCATACTGGTCCTACAGTCTCTTCTTTCGATTGTCCATAGAAATTTTGTGTATTTCTGCTCTACCGTTTTGCACATGCATTTTGCAGTTTAGCATTCAGGTAGCTCGTTCCATCGGGTTTTGGTTTTCTTTGTCATGTGGTCACGTGGTATAGATAATGCATGGTTTTCCCAATGCTTATCAGATTGGGTATATTTGGCTTTTTATATTCAATATTTTTGGGTACTTCAGCACCACTTTAGGTCCACTTCCGATAAATCAGCCGAATGTGTATAAAATTTCATATCGATACCTCAAAAACTCAGACCAAAAACCAGTTTGCATATGCAGACAGACGGATGGACAGACGGAACGAAAGACAAATGGACATGCCGAAATCGTCTCAGCTCATCACGCTGATCATATACTTTATTGGGTCTCCGACGTTTCCTTCTGAGAGAAAATTTAATAAAAATGAGGGCGTCACTGAAGTATTTTTTTAATCCAGAAGAAATCTCGCTCTTCTTCTGACTTTATCTTTAAATACAGTATTCATTACGTTTTAAAACCCAGTGCAGAAAACAGTTCTATCTATTACGATCTTCACATCTACTAGCAGTTAAAGTTCTGCGTAGCAGAAAGTAGCTTTTAAACATAACCGGCAATTTAGAAGCATACACCTAAGGATAATTAATACAAGTGGGATGAAAGTATCAGCCACTTCTCAAATACATAGTTTTTAAAAGAAAGGTCTGTAATACATTCTTTCCTGAACAAGTAGTTTTTTAGTAGAGAACGGCTAAAGTAGCAAGTTTAAATACTGTCGTAGCTAGGTTTGTCATGACAGCCAGATGTTTACCGAAATCTCAATGCAATCAGGAAACAATCTCTATTAGCATAGAATACCTTAAACTTGTTTCATATGGTATGCCCACAAGTAGTTGGTGCACACAGTCTGAGACGGATTACCGATTCGAAAACGGACCTCAGAGTATATTTGATTTCACAGCTACAGCTTCTCATCTTCTTTTCAGAGTTAGAGATCTTCCCATAGGTACTGAACTAAGCTATTCCATCAACTGCCTTAGGATCACGACTTCAACTTCAAGTTCTATTTTCATGAGTTATCAAAGCAAGACTAGACAAATTCGATTCTGCCACAATAAAAAATGTAAGTAATGTGGCAACACCGTTGCTAGAAACATTTATTTTACGATTATGCAGCAGTGGTTGTTGTGGCAACATTTACGACTATAATTTTACGTAACACTCGAACCCTGGAAACAGCTTCACGCTACGAGCGTGATATTTGCCGCCACAGTGTTGTTGTTGCCCTCCAAGTGTTGCATATGCGGCATGTGGATCTCGTCGTGTTGCAGGAAATGCAACTAAGTGTAGTGGCGCTATTTCGCCGAAAGGTATACGCCAGTAATGTAATGTATACTAAAGCACATTCATACACTATATACTTGTATGTATGGATATGTGTGCATGTGAGTGTGTGTGTGTAAGTGTGGCAGCTGCTGCAGCCCAGAAGTGCTTGTACTTGAATGCTTGTAATGATCGCCGGTAATATTGCAGTGCTTCGACGGTGTGTGGCATGAACAAGTGCTCTTGTAGCCGAGTTGCGCTTGATTAGAAAGAAACATATTAATGCTGTGCACCATTGACACATGTGTATGTATGTATGCGCGTTGTTGTAACTGGTTGCAATTAAATTGTACGATGTGCGAAATTAAGTTGATTACACTTTTTGATTGTGTAACAGTAAAATCGGTCATTGAAAATTGTGAAATTTAGTACAAGCACTTAAATTGGTATGCTTTAGAGCATTAGTTAGATTGGTATGGCGGAGAATATATTTGTATATACATATATATATAGCATATGCATACATAAATATATATATGAAATGAAAGTGTGAAACAGTACTTGTCCATACTAGCGTTGATACTAAAGATAATTATCGTAAAAAGTTCTCACATTGCCAAAATTCTTATCTGAAGATACATCGACTACAATGAATCCTCTTTGGAGAAATTGAACAAGATTGACTTGTAAGAAGCTTGCATAAAGTTAACTACACTGTCGACTACTGAAGCTTTGGCCGATTCGTCTCAAGTAGGGAATGAAAGCGCTGTGTTTAATTTTTCAAATTCAAAAATGAAAAAAATAAAAAAATATAAAAAACAAGTAAGGAAGGGCTAAGTTCGGGTGTCACCGAACATTTTATACTCTCGCATGATAAAGTGATAATCGAGATTTCATTATACGTCATTTACATATTTTTCAAATACCGTATTTTTGTAAAGTTTTATTCCGCTATCATCATTGGTTCTTAATGTATGTACTCGTATTATACAGAAAAGGCATCAGATGGAATTCAAAATATTGTTATATTGGAAGAAGGCGTGGTTGTGAACCGATTTCACCTATATTTTGTCATCAGGGTGTTAAGAAAATATCATATACCGAATTTCATTGAAATCGGTGTAGTAGTTCCTGAGATATGGTTTTTGGTCCATAAGTGGGCGAGGCCACGCCCATTTTCAATTTTTAAAAAACGCCTGGATGCAGCTTCTTTCTGCAATTTCTTCCGTAAAATTTTGTGTTTCTGACGTTTTTTGTTAGTCCGTTAACGCACTTTTAGTGATTTTCAACATAACCTTTGTATGGGAGGTGGGCGTGGTTATTATCCGATTTCTTCCATTTTTGAACTGTATATGGGAATGCCTGAAGAAAACGACTCTGTAGAGTTTGGTTGACATAGCTATTGTAGTTTTCGAGATATGTACAAAAACCTTAGTAGGGGGCGGGGCCACGCCCACTTTTCCAAAAAAATTATGTCCAAATATGCCCCTCCCTAATTCTATCCCTTGTGCCAAATTTCACTTTAATATCTTTATTTATGGCTTAGTTATGACACTTTATAGGTTTTCGGTTTCCGCCATTTTGTGGGCGTGGCAGTGGGCCGATTTTGCCCATCTTCGAACTTAACCTTCTTATGGAGCCAAGGAATACGTGTACCAAGTTTCATCATGATATCTCAATTTTTACTCAAGTTACAGCTTGCACGGATGGACGGACGGACGGACAGACGGAAGGACAGACGGACGGACGGACAGACAGACATCCGGATTTCGACTCTACTCGTCACCCTGATCACTTTGGTATATATAACCCTATATCTGACTCTTTTAGTTTTAGGACTTACAAACAACCGTTATGTGAACAAAACTATAATACTCTCCTTAGCAACATTGTGGCGAGAGTATAAAAAGGTCCCCAAAAGTCAATTTCTACAAAAGTTATGGTTATTAGAAAATAAAAAAGCCTTTTTTTGAAAAATTCATAACTTTTTTTGAAGTTAGACAAAAAATTTTGAAAAAATGCTCAAAAATGTTTTTCAAAGGATAGAAAAGGATGGATAAGTTTCAGCAAAGTCTAAAGGGGTCGGGTTCAAAAGTGGTCGATTTGGTATGGAATACCCCATATGAATTGGCAGAATGTCGAGGATAACCTTCAGAGCCTTTATTGACATTGTTTTTATTGCGCCCGTAATTATCCGCAAGCGGGGCCCGTTGACCTGTTCCAGGGGTTAATATCGCACTTTTTCGATAATGCAATTCATCATACCAACGCACCATAGTTAGAAACCGCTTGGAGATAGCAATCCAGAAAGCCGGCGGATTATCAGAAAGGCAATACGGCTTTATGAAAAAGAGGTCCACCATTGACGCACTATAAGATGTCGTTGACACTGCGAAATGCGCAGTAAGTGGCAAGCGATGGAAAGGCGGAACATAAAAATATTGTGCGCTGATCACCCTGGATGTGAAGAATGCCTTTAACTCAGCAAAGTGGGCAAACATAATCAAAGGTCTACATGAAATACGTGCTCCTCAATAACTTATGGAGATTGTCATAAGTTATTTTGAAAACAGGCGAGTATTATACGACACAGAAGGAGGCACAAAGAGCTACTTAATTTCGAGTGGAGTACCGCAAGGCTCGGTACTAGGCCCTCTTCTATGGAACATAATATATGATGGGGTGCTAAGGAGACACCAACCGAAAGCTATTAAAATAGTTGCATACGCAGACGACCTTATTGTATGGTAGTAGTGGCTAAACACCTCGACGACCTCCGGAGCAAATGCAATGAGTACATAATCGGTCTGCGCCAATGGTTCTCCTCAATTAGTTTAGAACTGGCTAAGAAAAAGACAGAAGTTTAGCTCATAAGTACTAGAAAAGTAGAGGAAAGTATATCTCTCACCATAGGGGAGTGCGAGATTCATTCAGTCACACCTAAAATATCTGGGAGTAATAGTAGACCCAAGGCTCAAATTTAAGGATCACCTCGAGTACACTGCAGGTAAAGCGAATAAAATCCTGAATGTCTTATCAAGAATGATGGCAAATAAAGGCTGCGTGCGTTCCAACCGGCGTTTTTTACTCGCAAAGGTAATAAGATCGGTTATGTTATATGCGGCTCCAATATGGATCCAGGCGCTAGGCATCAAAGCATATGCCAGACAACTAAACACAGCGCTGCTGCTGAAGTAAGATGCTCAGGATGATGCACATTGACATCCAGGGGGACGAATACGAACGAGTTTACAAATTACCAGAGCCATCTATAGGAGCCAAAAGAGAAGACAGAGTGAAAAGTTTAACGATATGGCAACAGCGGTGGCAAACCTCACTTAAAGAACGGTGGTCCTGCAGACTAATACCGGAGATCCATTCCTGGATCGACAGACGACATGGGGACCTGGATTTCCACCTAACCCAAATACTAATTGGAAAGGGGTGCTTTAGAAGCTAACTGTACGGATTCCAGCACGACTTTTGTCTGAATTTTCCGACGTGTTTAAAGTGCTTAGAAGACACCGAGCATGTACTTGTATTCTTTTATTGCCCTCACTTTTAAGTACAAGGGAAAAACTTAAAACTACACTAGGTGGTAGTTTTGCGGTGGAAAATTTGGCTACGCTTATGTGCCAGTCCACTGAGAGCTGGAATGCTGTCAGCGAAGCGGCAGCCTCAATCATGACAAAACTTAGACATATAGAGCAGAATAGGCGTCCGCCAGTCCGTGCCATAGAGGAGACTTAATTGTCTTATCACTCCCACTAAATAATACCTAATCAGGTGGTTCCGTGGGAGAGTCTGGAGTTGGGAGTAGGTTAGGTTTAGCGGATTAAATTTCCGCACTTCGGCTTTTGATGCACCATATGTTAGTAAGGGCATATGATATTTGTGTAGAGCCAATAGACAAATTGAGTTCGTAGACCAAGAATTCTAAATTCAAAAGGCTTTGTTAACCCTGCCCTCCATGTGTTCTGTTCACCTTAGTTTTTTAATCTAGGAAAACTCCGAGATATTTGGCAGCACTGAAGAATGCAATAGATCTGCGCCTTAAAGAGGAGAAATTTTCGCTCTTCTTATTAAAATCTGAACTTCCAGACAGCCAATCATCTGCAGCTATGAAATCAGGAATATTGACTTTAAACGATCGCTGCGTGGTTTTTGCTTTATGTGCTGGTGCAGAATCTTGTTAGTAAATCCAATGCTTTTACAAATACAATTCTTATTGTTTTGCTTAGCATATAACCTCATAAGTTTATAAGGATTTGATATAAGGCTCATAGGCTCATAGGCTGTAGCTAGCATATATCATCTTACCAGAAACGACATAAAAGTCTATCGAATGAGACGGTATGTTCAAAATAAATTTTATAAATCATTTGCAGAGTCAAATTTTATACAACATACATACACATTGGAGCTCAACTTTGAAAAAGCAAATTCTGAAATCTGGAAATAAAAGCTCTTGATCTCAAATGATCTCTATCTTCATGTCAAGCCATAATTTTGTATGTACTCGTAAGCCCTATGATGCGTTGGTCCGATCTGATAGTTAAGTAGCGAAGGATCGTAGAATTTGTTGAACATTCTATGCCAAATTACGTGAAGATATCATGTTTTGAAAAACTTCTCCGCACAGTTTGTATGACAGTTACGTATATATGCAATTGTGATCCAACACCGGTGATTTTGGAAAATGAGCATTTTCTTGGGGAGAAAAGTTCGCGCGCGCTAAATTTCAGTGCGATACTTCAAAAATTGAAAGATATATAGATAAGCTAACAAACATAAAAATAACAAGAAAAAACGTTAACTTCGGCTGCACCGAAGCTAATATACCCTTCACAGGTGCATTTCTTTTAGTAACTATGTGTTCAGTTTGTATGGAAGCTATATGCTATGGTAATCCGATCTGAACAATTTCTTCGGAAATTACATTGTTGCCTTAAAAAATAATCTATACCAAATTTGGTGAAGATACATTATCAAATGTGAAAGTTTTCCATACAAGAACTTGATTCCGATCGTTCAGTTTGTATGCAGCTATATGTTACAGTGATCCGATATCAGCAGTGTGATCACTGAGTGACTAGTTCGTATATATACAAACGGACGGACGGACAGACGGACAGACAGACAGACGGACATGGCTAAGTCGACTCAGCTCAACATACTGATCATTTATATATATACTTTATACAGTCTCCGACGCTTCCTTCTGGGTGTTAAAAACTTCGTGACAAACTTACAGGGCATATTAAGGGTATAAAAATGAGCTTAGAAAATACATCAGCTGATTCTTTCCTAAAGACCTTTAGAGGCACTAAAGTCAAAACAACGCTATCTCCACCTAGTCTAATCAAAGATAATATGTCAATAATATGTTTTGGGTGAATAAGAAGGGTTACCGCAGTCTTGACACAGTTTTATTACCAGGTACTCGTACTTACAACAAAACAACAACATAATATGAAAAGCATGAACAAAAAAGTGTTTACTTAGTGCATTTACGATGTTTCATCTTTCAATAGGCTCTATTTTTGTAGCCTTTTAGATGAGGGCTCATCCTCAAAATTAATTTCTTTTCCTATAGGGATGAAATGATTTCTAAGTGTCGTTTTGGTCATTTTCAATACGGCATGATCTGTTAGACTCTCGTAAAGCTTTCGAAGTCAACATTGGCTGCAAATCTTTCGTTAATTTTTGGGCACCCTTTAGAAATAAATTATAAGTCGTAATGTATATATTATCTGTGCTTCTTTGAAATATTGCTTCGCGTTGATTTTGTCAGTCTTTTCAAACGGGTTTATTTCCGACATCGCATCTTTTTTGATATCAGCTGTTTAAAGTTCCCTAAACTCTATCGCAGGGAACATTCTTGAGAAGAAAATGAAGGAAAATGGTACTCTTTTATCATGTCATCCTTGATACAACGAAACCGTACTTTTTATAATTTTCACAAGTCGTTAGTGAAATAGCATAGACACCGCTTACGCTCATCGTTCCATCGATTGCGCTATTCGCGGTTGTCAATGTGCAAAAGACCGCCTCATCAGATGTTGTCATCGTCCATGCCTCTGCACCATACGGACGGCGATGATGAGTGACTTGTAAAATTTGGCGAAAGGGGACTTTACTTCTCTATTGCCTACTCAGTTCGAAGTAGCACCTGTTGGCCATAGTTATTCTGCGTTGGATCGAGGCTGCCGTTGTTGTTGTTGGTGTTAATGCTGGTTCCAAGATCAATGAAATTAGTCTGGAGAAAGCAGAACTAACGGCGCGATTTTTGAAACCAATGATATCAATATCGTACGTTCGCAGCCGTACATTCTAATAGAAGATAATATCTTCTCTGTTTAGCTCTGCAGTTCGTACTATTCTCTCCAGCACTGACGGAGCTTTTGGTGTTGCTCAACGTCAGCTGACTCAGCCGTATTTGCTTTATGAGGATGAAAGCATAGACTACATATGCGTAATACTTTATGACTGGTATGAGAAGTACAGATATGTATGTGCTGTTAGTGAATGAAATGAAGTGTGTAGCCCAAAGGTGTGCTTTAATATTTACTCAGTTAAGCCATAAATACACTTTTAGTACTTCATTTATAAAGTGTATAGAATAACTTTATCTACAAAAAAGGAATATAAAGTTATTAAATAGCAAAAAATTTTCGCCGTATTTTCTTTTTAACAAAAACAATCCTACGAGTAATTGAAATTTATACCAATGTTAGAACAAATCTTCGAGTTGCGTAGAAGAGATTTAAATACTTCCATAAAATAAAGCTTGTCAAATCAAAATAATCAAAACTTAGAAAAGACGAATTACCCAAAAATGCAAAGATTACATAAATACTTAAGCATTTGCCGCTTTGACCCAATTACGGAAAAAGTTGAGTAGGTTGCAACAGCCGACCCAAGCGGATTAGCATGAATAATAATTAAAAATGGAATATTAAAAACTAAAGTGGCAGATGGAAATGTGTATAATAAGACAGCAATGATTGAGATAAGTGAACCGTTTTATAGAATAACATAAAGAAAAATTTTCTTGTGATGAAAGGGATTACTGAAATTTATTTTCCTTTCAACATGAAAAACGCAGAAAACTGAATATTCATCGCCTCAACATGCTTTACTTTAACTCAGGATTAGTAGAAATATAATTTACGGACGGTTTATGCCTAAATATGAAAATCTGAAATTTCAGGCTTGCCAACTGTTTGAAAATTGTGTTTAAAAATATGAATAAGATTATTATCGAAACGGCGATTTCTTACCTTTTTGCAATTATTTGAGAAGGGCTGCCACTTAATTAAACAATTAACTATTTGTCTGTGATTTGATTTAACTTTTAGTGTCTCGGCTTGAATAATATCCTGCTAAGAACTTTACCAATTTAGATTCTATTTCTATTCTATTTCTTTATAGAATACTTTTACTGATAGAATTCTTAAGAAACGCGCAAATTTTACGAACTTTTCACACAAGGGCACATTGTTATCGTGAAAAGAGTCGATCTGAATTTTAATATCTATTCTTAAAGATTGACCGTTATTTTCGCTATAAGTCATCCATAGCCACTGAATTTTAATATCGATTCTTAAAGATTGACCGTTATTTTCGCTACAAGTCATCCATAGCCACTGTGGTCCACATATTCAATAAATTGGGGATTGAATGGTTATGATTCGATTTCGAGACCTTTTTAGACATGACACATATCTCAAAGCCATTATTGTTGCATATTTTTGCTCCGATAACTTCTTTGGCGAAAGAAACACTCCAAGGAATAAGAATTGTGTGGCTTTAGTCCGATTCCGTCGCTTTTTACAGTGTAACATATGAAAAACAGATAGTACTATTCACTCAATTTGATTGAAATTGAATAGGTCTTTCCTGAGATGAGGTGGTGCCGCATCGACTCTTCAATTTTTATACCGATCTCTTTGAAGCCTTTAAGCACAAACTTGCCGCCGTATTTGAAGCTTTTGAAGCACATTTAAAAATATTGAGTAAAAGTTAAGAACAAGTCGAATATATATGAATAGCTAAAAACGTTTTCCTACTCTTTTAAGGCCCCTTGGAATTTTTTGGGTGTCTTGTTATTATTTCAGTATTTACTCGAAATACTTGTATTTTTGAAGTTATACTTCTTATACGAGTTCGGAAAAGGTTGCGATAGATTCAGGTTTCACAACCTTGTTCAATATGAATCTACGCAACCTTGTCTGCGAAGATGTTCGAGCAGCAAGGGAGGCGGTGACAATCGGCGATCGTTTGTTCGTTTCTTTCGGCACAGCTCGGCTTTTCTACCAACAACACAATGTTGCCATGCTTATGCTGTTGTTGTTTTTGTAGAACAATGTTTCAATTTTTGGTTGGTGACATATTCAATTAAAAATAAATTCTGTTGGGATTCGAACCTACGTACCTACGTGCTCGTCGTAACTTTTGAAGCGCTTACCACCTAGACCACCATTGACACTTGTATTGCGTTGTCCTAATTATGGTTTGGTTATGCATGAAAGAAATATACAATGGATCGCCGATTGTTACCTCTTTCCTTGCTGCTGCTGCGCATATGTATGTTTGTATGCTTGTGCATTATTGAAGTTATGCTTCTTTTTCTTTCGTTTGTCTTTCATTTCTGCGAATTCTCAAATATTTTGCGTATATTTTGGTTGAAATACTCTGCGTTGGCCGTTGAAAAATTAAGGCTATACTTTACAGGATCATTTCTGTAGTTAGTCTTCATTTAAATTTTTTGGAAAACGACTCGCGATGACGAGGTATATCGTTTTATCTGACAGCGTGAGGTTTATGAACTTCATTTCTAATATTGTGTTGTGGCATATTAGAAATGATGTTTCTTCGAAAATCGCTCGCTTACAACGGATAAAACGACTTCTGAGTGGTGATTTTAATGAATAAATTCCAAGGTTTTACACAAAAATAATGCGGTCAATAAGTACAGTACGCTTATGTATGCTTGCGCATTATTTTTCTTTCGTTTGTCTTTCATTTTTGCGAATTCTCAACTATTTTATGTGACTTTATTTCTTTCGTCTCTCTGTTTTTTGTGCGAATTCTTTGAATTTCTGAACGCGCACATGTGTATACATACATTCATATGAGAATGTGCAGATACACAAGATAAGATAGAAAGATGTATGCCTTTTAACATCGTATACTATACTAATAAATATTTTTCGTACTAATAGAAATTAAAGTTATCACAGCACTGTTATGTATATGAATATTAGGTATATTGCTGTGATAAATTTAATTTCTATTAGTAAGAATAATATTTATTAGTATAGTATTACGATGTTAAAATGCAAAAATTAAAGACTAAGTCCGTCGAGATTCGAACCTGCGTTCACATTGTGCCTTTTTTTGTGGTGTCTTGTCTTAAGTATGGTTTGGTTATGCATGTAAGAAATATACGATGGTTCAAATAATTTTGTTTAAGTATAGAAATATGCTTTTGTAGAACATTTGCTTTCGCAAACATACAGACAAATGTGCAAACGACATAATATATGTATGATTGTTTCGCATTTTGCTTCTACGCCAGTCAAATTTCTATACAAAAATCGGCTGAAATGTGTGAAAAAATAAAATGGACAACTAGGGCAAATAATTTTTAAAAAATTTATTGATAATTAAATATAAATGAAAATACATGTAAATTTACTTAAATTTATTTTAAATTTATTAAAAAACTTATTTAGATTTATTAAGAAACTTATTTAAATTTATTGAAAAACTGCAAAGAAAAATAAAAAGAAAATTCATTTTACTTTGGCCCAGTTTTGTGCGCAATACAAATGCAACGCCAATAATGAATACAAGAAATTAACTAAACACCATGATATAAGATATACAAATTATAATATGACAACCTAATTCGAAGAGTACAAAAGAGAGATGGTTACGCTGCATATTCCCTTCCGCAACGAAGAGACGGAACTACTTTCCGAGTCAAAATTCCTTCATTTAGACTTTGCTTTATAAAATGTGCATAATGCATTTAAATGTTCTAGTTTTCTTTCATACAAAATGATATGCATTTCTGAATATCACTAAGAAGTATAACTTCTTCCGCGCGTAGGGACTCCACGCACCTTTTTTTGTACCGTTTTTTTAGCACTGTTTTGAAATCATTCCAAAATTTTTATCTAAATGTTTTTGTGAACAAATTCGGAACTTTATTTTCACTGTTATAAGAGCTCTACGAAACCGTTTCGAGTTCACTTTAAGACTTTTTCGGGTTAAGGGGCAATTTTCGGTATCTTGTTGATAATTTTTTCCGTAGAAATTTTTTCGAACATCATCAGAACTACAATTCCTCTATTACAAAACTTTTTTCTACATTGTTTTTTCATAACTTTACAACCATACTTTAGCCATTCTATGAGTTCTATGAAATAATTTCAAGTTAACTTCGTGACCCTTGTTGGTAATTTCTGGACTCTTAGGCATATTTTGGTTTTATTTTAGTTTGGTTTTTTTTATTACTAAGTTTTCTAGATTTTGTCTCGGAAAACTTCAAAAGTGCAATTTACTTACATTTCGGGTTCACTTTGTGATTGATGGAAGAGTTTTTGGGCTGTTTTGGAAACAATGCTGGAATTTTTAAGACTGTTAATTGGACAATTTCGCTTTCACTATTTTATAAGTTCTAAAACACCACTTCGGATTCACTTCGTTACCATAGCGGAGTTTTTCGGACTGTTCGGTACATTTTGGGTTCACTTTGTGGACATGGACAATTTTTTGGAACTGAAACTTTTTAGACTGTTCCTCGGACAACTTCGCCTTCACTATTTTGTGATTTCTACGACATGACACCACTTCGCATTTACGTCATTACCACGGTGGATTTTTTTTCGGACTGCACCGTATATTTCGTCATGATTCTAAGATGTTTTAGGAACTGTTATCGGATTATTTTAGAAATTCTTCCAAATTGTTTTAAGACCACTTCGGGACTGAAATTTGACAAATTTATAATCTCAACGGGATTTAGGAAGCTTCGGGCTCATTTCGTTTTGATTTCATAATTTTTTGCATAATTTTACTCAGAAATTTTTAAGAAATTACTTAGGAAATTATCATAGCCATTTCAAGAAAAACTCTAAGGCGAAAGTATTTTATTTTTAATATCTGTCATTAATTAAACTGCTTTTGCAAACATCTTCTTAAGAAGTACTGGCATAGCAGATAAGACGCAAATGTTTTTCTACACGTTTAGCTTTCGTCAATGCGTAAATCATTATGGCGACCAATTTAATTTGTCTGCTTTTGGCCAGCAGATAAGAAATGCGAAAAGTTTTACTGCCGTTTACGCACATACATACACATATATGTATGTATAATACCGTACTCACGTTTGGCGTGTGTGGCATGAGCCAAGAATTATGGCAACGACTTGGCGATGGAAATGAAAGAAGCGGCAAGTAATACAAAGCGAGCCGATAACAGCAAAAAAACAATAACAATAAGCTTAAGGAAGTTGTGAAAATATGTGGTGTTGAAAGTGCTGCAGGCAAGTGTGTTCAACGCGTATGCAGGCGGTGATATGTGTTGAAAAAAATAATAATTGCATTTTGTGGCAACTTCAAGGAAGACACTTGTAGATACTGTAATGTGTGTGGACTAAACCTTTGTATAGAAAAAGCTTTACCATTCGTAAAGTAGATGCCACCAAATACACCCCCATATGTATATCCATTACACTTACCATTATGTCTGAGGGTACTTGTACGATTTGTGTGCGCTTAAAGTGGCGTTATACCTCAAAGCGCATTACTTCCGCCTCGCTTAATTTTATTACTTTCTTACTTAGTGCTCGCAAAGAAATGAAATAAATATCTTTTTATACGAAAACACAACTTTTAATTGCTTCAGCTGTTATCAGTGCACACATCGCACAAGATTCAGCATTGCTACAGCACCAAGCAGCATTGCCACAGAGCTGATATCTGCTTACAACCAGCACTTGTTAGTGACACTCAGCGAAAATGAAGTGAATAGAGCCGTGAACCTGCACATATGGCTGCTCTTGTTAGAAAATTAATTGACTGGAGTAGCAAAATACAGTTATTTAAGCAAAAGCACAGTGTGGTAATTTGTTAGAGATTTAAAATTTGCGTGACTTGCTAGTAATAACTCTGCTTTCAATATAGCAGAAAGTCCGATGAATAAAAGGATATTTGAATACCTAGAACAGGGCATAATAAGTTTGCCACGAAGTCCAAAATGAATAAACGGAGACCCAAAGAAATATGTGACCTGGTCTACGAAAAGGGAGCTAACGTGCGAAAACTAGTTTTCTGGGAAAAGCTGTTAAAAATAATCGTCAGTTTCTCGTTTTTTTTTGACACCTAAGCCCCCTTTCCGTAGACCAGGTCACATATAATTATCAGCATGATGGGCAGAATTAAATTCCCCATAATCATTTAGTCGACTGTCTGTATATACGAGAATTTGTCCCTCATTTTTTGAAATATCGGAAAAAAGTGCTTTTATGGGAATTTTTTCTAGTTCATGAGCCGAGCCATACGTCTGTCACACAAACTGAACAATTAAAATCAAGTGGAAGGTCTTTATTTGTGAAAACGAAATAAACTTCTTTTTATTCTTTTGAATTATTACATTAGCAAAGGTCCACGAGCTGTACCAAATTTCATATACCCGAAATAACAATAATAGAGTATTAAACTTGCATAACATCGTCTTCAGTTTCCATTTCCACCGCACAACGATGGTTTCAACGTTTTTGTTCTGGTGTAGAGGTGGTCGAAGTTGCGCCACACTCCGGAAGGCCTGTCGTCGAAAATTGCGATAAAATCGCTGAATTGGTCGAAAGAGACCGGCATAGTAGCAGCCGTAGCATCGGTCAAGAGCTGGGCATGAGTCATCAAAAATTCATTTCAATTTCAATTAAAAAAAAGATGCGTGGAGTCCCTACGCGCGGAAGAAGTTATAATTCTTAGTGATATTCAGAAATGCATATAATTTTGCATGATAGAAAACTAGAACATTTAAATTCATTATGCACATTTTATAAAGCAAAGTCTAAATGAAGGAATTTTGACTCGGAAAGTAGTTCTGTCTCTTCGTTGCGGAAGGGAATATGCAGCGTAACCATCTCTCTTTTGTACTCTTCGAATTGGGTTGTCATATTATAATTTGTATATCTTATATCATGGTGTTTAGTCAATTTCTTGTATTCATTATTGGCGTTGCATTTGTATCGCGCACAAAACTGGGCCAAAGTAAAATGAATTTTCTTTTTATTTTTCTTTGCAGTTTTTCAATAAATTTAAATAAGTTTTTTAATAAATTTGAATAAATTTAAGTAAATTTACATGTATTTTCATTTATATTTAATTATCAATAAATTTTTTTTAAATTATTTGCCGTAGTTGTCCATTTTATTTTCTCATGCATTTCAGTCGATTTTTGTATAGAAATTTGACCGGCGTAGAAGCAAAATGCGAAACAATCATACATACATATATTATGTCGTTTGCACATTTGTCTGTATGTTTGCGAAAGCAAATGTTCTACAAAAGCATATTTCTATACTTAAACAAAATTATTTGAACCATCGTATATTTCTTACATGCATAACCAAACCATACTTAAGACAACGCCACGAAAGTATCAATAGTGGTGTTGGTGGTAAGCACATAAAAAGTCACAATGGGAACGCAGGTTCGAATCTCGACGGACTTAGTCTTTAATTTTTGCATTTTAACATCGTAATACTATACTAATAAATATTTTTCTTACTAATAGAAATTAAATTTATCACAGCAATATACCTAATATACATATACATAATATTGCTGTGATAAATTTAATTTCTATTAGTACGAAAAATATTTATTTGTATAGTATACGATGTTAAAAGGCATACATCTTTCTATCTTATCTTGTGTATCTGCACATTCTCATATGAATGTATGTATACACATGTGCGCGTTCAGAAATTCAAAGAATTCGCACTAAAAAAAGAGAGACGAAAGAAATGAAGTCACATAAAATAGTTGAGAATTCGCAAAAATGAAAAACAACCGAAAGAAAAATAATGCGCAAGCATACATAAGTGTTCTGTACTTATTGACCGCATTATTTTTGCGTAAAACCTTCGAATTTATTCATTAAAATCACCACTCAGAAGTCGTTTTATCCGTTGTAAGCGAGCGATTTTCGAAGAAACATCATTTCTAGTATGCAACAACACAATATTAGAAATGAAGTTCATAAACCTCACGCTGTCAGATAAAACGATACACCTCGTCATCGCGGGTCGATTTCCAAAAAATTTAAATGAAGACTAACTACAGAAATGATCCTGTAAAGTATAGCCTTAATTTTTCAACCGCCAACGCAGAGTATTTCAACCAAAATATACGCAAAGTAGTTGAGAATTCGCAGAAATGAAAGACAAACGAAAGAAAAACAAGCATAACTTCAATAATGCACAAGCATACAAACATACATATGCGCAGCAGCAGCAAGGAAAGAGGTAACAATCGGCGATCCATTGTATATTTCTTTCATGCATAACCAAACCATAATTAGGACAACTCAATACAAGTGTCAATGGTGGTGTTGGTGGTAAGCGCTTGAAAAGTTACGACGAGCACGTAGGTTCGAATCCCAAGAGAATTTATTTTTAATTTAATATGTCACCAAACAAAAATTGAAACATTGTTCTACAAAAACAACAACAGCATAAGCATGGCAACATTGTGTTGTTGGTAGAAAAGCCGAGCTGTGCCGAAAGAAACGAACAAAGGATCGCCGATTGTCACCGCTTCGCTTGCTGCTCGAACATCTTCGCAGACAAGGTTGCGTAGATTCATATTGAGCAAGGTTGCGCAACCTGAATCTATCGCAACCTTTTCCGAACTCGTATGAGAAGTATAACTTCAAAAAAAAAAAAAACAAGTAAGGAAGGGCTAAGTTCGGGTGTCACCGAACATTTTATACTCTCGCATGATAAAGTGATAATCGAGCTTTCATTATACGTCATTTACATATTTTTCAAATACCGTATTTTTGTAAAGTTTTATTCCGCTATCATCATTGGTTCCTAATGTACTATATATTATACAGAGAAGGCATCAGATGGAATTCAAAATAGCGTTATATTGGAAGAAGGCGTGGTTGTGAACCGATTTTACCTATATTTCGTGCATGTCATCAGGGTGTTTAGAAAATATTATATACCGAATTTCATTGAAATCGGTCTAGTAGTTCCTGAGATATGGTTTTTGGTCTATAAGTGGGCGAGGCCACGCCCATTTTCACTTTTTAAAAAAAGCCTGGGTGAAGCTTCCTTCTGCAATTTCTTTCGTAAAATTTAGTGTTTCTGACGTTTTTTGTTAGTCCGTTAACGCACTTTTAGTGATTTTCAACATAACCTTTGTGTGGGAGGTGGGCGTGGTTATTATCCGATTTCTTCGATATGAACTGTATATGGAAATGCCTGAAGAAAACGACTCTGTAGAGTTTGGTTGACATAGCTATAGTAGTTTCCGAGATACGTACAAAAACCTTAGTAGGGGGCGGGGTCACGCCCACTTTTCCAAAAAAATTACGTCCAAATATGCCCCTCCTTAATGCGATCCTTTGTGCCAAATTTCACTTTAATATCTTTATTTATAGCTTAGTTATGACACTTTATAGGTTTTCGGTTTCCGCCATTTTGTGGGCGTGGCAGTTGGCCGATTTTGCCCATCTTCGAACTTAACCTTCTTATGGAGCCAAGGAATACGTGTACCAAGTTTCATCATGATATCTCAATTTTTACTCAAGTTACAGCTTGCACGGACGGACGGACAGACAGACAGACATCCGGATTTCGACTCTACTCGTCACCCTGATCACTTTGGTATATATAACCCTATGTCTGACTCTTTTACTTTTAGGACTTACAAACAACCGTTATGTGAACAAAACTATAATACTCTCCTTAGCAACATTGTTGCGAGAGTATAAAAATCAATAAAAATACCGCAAGACTTTTTTGACAACCCATTGTCTACCTTAAGCTAAGGTATACAGTATAAAGTCAGATGGAGGTTAAAAAATACAAGTTCTATTCTTATATTGGGTGTAAGAAGCTAGAAAAAGAATTAACTGAATTTGTCCATTTTTAACATCACCACTTCTTATTGCCAGAGAGATATTCCCTTGACTTAAGTAAAATACCAAACATATCGAGAGGCATATATGACACATGAAATGAGCGTGTTTTTATGAAAATAAAATACTAATTTTGAATGGCAAAGTAAAAAAAGAGGTATTCCAAGTATTATCCATGGTTTCTGCACATTTTAACAACCTTTCTGTCAATTTGGCGGAAACCATGCCAATAGGAATGTTCGTATTTTAAAGCAAGCTAATCAGACATCTGATTTTCGACTTCTGCGTAGAAAATCAAGTGCGTCCCAAACAATGCATCTCCCATAGATAAAAACAAATATTAATCGGGAGGGGTCAAGTCCTGAGAATACGGCGGGTGGGGTCGCAGCACCCTGCCAAGTACTTTTATTGTATCCTGAAACGATTTTGCTTTGCGAGCTGATGTATTGCCGTGTAACAAAATTTGCTTTGCCGTATTTTCTGGCCCATTCTGGTCGTTTTTCGATCAATGTATAATAAAAATTGAACATAAGTTGTCTGTACTGATTAGTATTAACAGTTTTCCAAGGTTTTAGGAGCTCATCATATACCACAATCTGTTTTTACAGTCAATGTTGATGGTTGTCCTGGATTAACCCACGTTTTTCGCCGTTTTGGATTCTTATATTTAATACATTTTTCATCATCAGTGACAATTTGATGCACTTGATTTTCTTTCGTGTTTTTGGAGCAAAATTTCACAAGTGCTTTTTTCGGTTTTCCATTTGTCTGTCATTCAATTCATGTGGCATATTCTTTCATTTCACTTCCAGTTCGGTCTCTTCAAACTTTTTAGTGGTCTTGCTCGTTCCTTATTTCTCACATCAAAATCGTTATCTCTGAATCGTTGAAACCACTTTTTGGTATGCTGATTCTGATAGAGCACGATCACCATATGCTTTGACAAGCATTCGTTGCGATTCGCAGGACTTTTCAAAAGGCTTCCTTATCCTACCATAAAGCATTTCAAATAGTCTTTCAAATATTTGATTGGGTTGAATATCTCCACATCATTAGTACCATACATTGCCGAATCTTACTTAGTGAACTTTGCTTTAGGTAGAAAATTAACTGGAAGCAACCAGTCTTCCTGCCGAAAGAAATCTTACTTTGTCTTTCTCTAGATTCTGTGAAATGGAGCCGGGAACTCTGGAGTATGTGTTTTTAGCTTACATTGCGATCTGTCGACGTATGATTGAGTTATTGTCATTCCTATATCCAAACAGGCAGAACATTGCCTCATTGACAACTTGCAATATCCTGGAAATAATCAGAGTGCTGGATCTGTGTGAGTCTAGAGCATATCTTTGTGTGTATCTATACTGCAGTACAGCCACACTGCTTCAACACTTCCTTACACAGTTTAATTCAACTACTGAAGTAGTCTGCTGAAGGTTTGAAGTATGAGATATCTCCCATACTGAACGACACATAAAGTAAAAAACTGACGTTATAAAATTCAGTAGACGGAGTTAAAGGTTATTTGAGAACGAAAGAATTGCATACTGCTTGATGAAATAAGTTGAGAAGGTTTCACTTGCTTCTATGAGGTTATGATAAAAGCAGCTGTGTACATTCAAAAGGAAGTAATGAAATATGGATCCATTACCACAACTGTAAATGAAAGGAAAATATATGTGAAACCGGGACAACCAACCAATTCAACGGCAAAGTAAAAGACATCTGACGCCAAGGTGATGCTCTTTGTTTGATGGTATCAGAAGGGCGTGCTGTATTATGAGCTTCCAAAACTGGGTAAAATCATTTATAAGAAAGGCTACCGACAGCAAATAATCAAATTGAAACGAGGAATTGCCGAAAAACGGCGGGAATTCGCGACTTGGTGCAAGGCAATTATTTTTCAACATTAAAATTATTTGGGAAACAGCAGCTTGAAAGTTTTCCTCTGCCAGCCGTATAGCCCAGATCTTACCTTTTCTGACTATCATTGGTTCCAGTCAAAATGCCCTTACCGGAATACGGTTCACATTAGAAGAAAATGGTTTGATTCATTCTTGGGCGTGCAGTAGGTGATGCTCTTTTTGGATAAAGCACACAAATTTCAAGAAATGTGAAAATGACAATAATACATAAAAATATAAATATGGAATCATGGAATTGTGAAATATTGACGCACTCTACCAAGGTAGATTGCCCGCCATACTTTTTTTGTCACAAAGGCAGACTATCAGCGACGCGTTCGCCAGCAGCAGCGGAAGCGATAAGTGGTCTAGTTGCCACATGGCGGCATACAATGCACCAAAAAGCGGCAAAGCAAATGTAAATGCACCAATACACATACACAACCACATGTACATACATATACATATGTATACAAGTTGGTGTGAGCCTAAGTGTCTCTGGCACAATTCTATTATATTTCATTAACAAGAGTTCAACGAGCAGCCAAGCGACAACAACGACGCTACAATGCACGGGTCTGCACAAGTGCACGCGCACTTGAGTGGCGGTTACGATACTTAATGGGCGCAATAAACGTGCCGAGAGGTGCCAACAGGCGCATAAGGCACAGGTGAGTGTGGCGGCAGTATGAGCGAGCCTTTTGGATGAACATATGCATATGTATTTACTCATATATAGCATACATACTATGTATATATATTTATGTCGCTATATATATTTATATCGGGTGATTTTTTAAGAGCTTGATAACTTTTTTTTAAAAAAAAACGCATAACATTTGCAAAATCTCATCGGTTCTTTATTTGAAACGTTAGATTGGTTCATGACATTTACTTTTTGAAGATAATTTCATTTAAATGTTGACCGCGGCTGCGTCTTAGGTGGTCCATTCGGAAAGTCAATTTTGGGCAACTTTTTCGAGCATTTCGGCCGGAATAGCCCGAATTTCTTCGGAAATGTTGTCTTCAAAGCTGGAATAGTTGCTGGCTTATTTCTGTAGACTTTAGACTTGACGTAGCCCCACAAAAAATAGTCTAAAGGCGTTAAATCGCATGATCTTGGTGGCCAACTTACGGGTCCATTTCTTGAGATGAATTGTTCTCCGAAGTTTTCCCTCAAAATGGCCATAGAATCGCGAGCTGTGTGGCATGTAGCGCCAGTTTTTCAAAGATGCTGTTGGACGCAACGTTACGGTGAATGGCGATCGCTATCGTTCGATGCTAACAAACTTTTTGTTGCCAAAAATGGAAGAACTGAACTTGGTTGACATGTGGTTTCAACAAGATGGCGCTACATGCCACACAGCTCGCGATTCTATGGCCATTTTGAGGGAAAACTTCGGAGAACAATTCATCTCAAGAAATGGACCCGTAAGTTGGCCACCAAGATCCAAGATGAACCGATGAGATTTTGCAAATTTTATGCGTTTTTTTTTAAAAAAAAGTTATCAAGCTCTTAAAAAATCACCAGATATATCCGTTTGTGCCGGCGTCCGCTTGCAACCGCATGCTGAATGCCCTCAGACAGACACGTACGCGTCGCCAATGACGCTACCTTTTATGGCATGCCACTTCCTATCATCCTGCTCTTGTTCTCATTGTTGTTGTTACTACTTTATTTATACACTTGCCACAACAAAACTATGCTTCGTGTTTATTTTTATACAAATACAAGCGTCGCCGCCAGCCTTTATAACTGTTCCGTATGTTGACGCTTGGTGCATTGAACTCTTAAGTGTCGCACGTTTCAGAGTGATTGTTAGTGTTGTTGTTAGTAGCGGTTTACTGCACTAACTTTTTGTACACACGCTTTGTGCTTATTTTTGTTTTTTTTTATAGATAGTTGTTGTTTTTGTTTTTATTTTGTGGCATGCAATTTAATTTGTTTGTCTAAGCTGCACACTTAGCCGAACTTGCATGTGCCCACTTTGCTGCAGCAGATAGCCAATTTGTTGGACATCACTGCGTCTTATATGAGTTATAAACTTCTTTATTGCTCTCTGTTCCTCGCCTTTGCTGGTCGTGAGGTGTGACAGGCGATTAATTAACTGTTTTTATATACACTTATGTCACTTTATTGACGTCTTCTTAGTAAAATACGGAGACAACTTGGCAACTGAGGTTTGTAATGAATTCACCACGTGGTAGCTTTCAAAAAAGTTGTTTTGCATGTATATAAATACGCATGTATTTGTAGGACTCAAAGAAATGATTTATCGGTTAATGCTCAGAGTATACTGAATTTATGGAAAGAATACTTCTCCATCTGGCTGAACGGCAGTGAAAGTGTCACGAAAGACTACATGTTCCATTGTTCCAATATGAAGTAGTTCAAACAACACTAAAGCGACAGGAGCCGATGGATGGCTGCCGAGGTCTTCAAAAACAGCCAGATGCATGCCTCAGTTTCTTAGCAGTATATGGTTGAATGAATGCATTCCTGATGTTTGGAACATAAGTATGCTCTGACCGATTCACTTAATGGGAAATCCTACAATCTGCCCCGATTACCGTAGAATAAGTCTGCTTAATACCTTAACAGTGTGGCTTTAGACCCGGGAAATCTACCATTGACTAGATATTGATCATCGGCCATATCATGAAAAAGATTCGTGAAAAGAAAATCGATTCACACCAACTCTTCATCGATTTTAAACCCGCCTTCGACAGTACGTAAAGGAGCTAACTCTAAGGCGCTATGTCTTAATGAAGCATTGCCGGAAAACTAATACGGCTGCGGAAACTAACGCTAAGGAACTGTTTCGTCAGGATCGGGAAGAAACTCGCCAAGTCGTGCGATACCAATCATGAACAATGACATCATCTGATCAGTTGACGTTAGGAGCGTTCAAGTGAAATGTTTCGGGAAATATGTTTGTATGGTATTTTGGGTATTGGCAACGTCGAATTCCGCAGTCGATTTGTACGGCAACAATAACATATCAAGAGGCAGCAGCTACTCTTACCTAGATCAAGTTGTCCGGATGGACGAGAACAATCCAGATTAAAAGGTATGCGATTCAGTACACGGCGGCATAGGGAAAGGAAGAAGAAAACCTCTAATCTGTTAGGAATATCAGGTGGAAAAGGATCTGCCTGCACTTGATATCGCCAATTGGCACCATATAACGAAAAAGAAACGACGGCCGCGCTGTTGTTAACCCAGCTATAACCGCATAAGCAGTCTCTACGTCAGTAAAGAAGTTAAAGAAGCAAATGTTTAAGAATAGTTTCCGAATGTATAAGTTATTTCCAGTAATTAGTTTCCGACTTTTAAAGGTATTTGTAAGAACTTTTTGACCAAAAACGTCTTTTCTCGAAAGTTTTTTTTGGTATTGGTAAATTTTTACAGAAAAAGCAACTATTTTGTCGAAAAAATTTATCAAAATTTCGAGTAGTCCTTCGATCGTTACCTGAATTCATCTGTTATTATAGTCTGTTTTGCGGTTTTTAGATTTGGGATAGTTTTATGCAGAAAAGCCTTCCTCACCGACGGACAGTTTTTTTCGCATCATCACATGAAGATCGGCTACGGGATCAAGGTGCTCCATAATTTTTCAATTTTCGATTTGTAATGTACATTAAATTGATGAAATGATTTGTTATTATACCCTGAACAGGGTATATTAAGTTTTTAATTGTCATTATTTTCTAAGGCAAGAATGTAATCTCCGAAAATTGTTCAGATCGGTGTACTATAGCATATAGCTTCCATACAAACTGAACACATAGTTACTAAAAGAAATGTACCTGTGAAGGGTATATTAGCTTCGGTGCAGCCGAAGTTAACGTTTTTTCTTGTTTTTGTTTATTAATTAAATAAAACTTTCCAGTAGAGCAGCCACTTTGGTGAAATATGCAAATAAAGAGGTCAGATATGTGAAAATATTAATATTAAGCTTTGGCGGACGGAAACGTTACCTACACAGAAAAAATATTTGTAAATTTTATGGCTTATAAGAATACAGCTTTTTTAATTTTAAACTGTTCATCTTTTAAGATAGGAATAATATTGACAATCTAACGGTTACGATAGAGTCGCAACAAAAGTATAGCGATAGGGACAGCAACCGACGCTATTTCTTTTCCCGCTCTTTTCACAATTCTCTACAGTAAGGGTTGCCATTTCTTCATGGAAAGTTATACAATCCAACCACAACTCGAAATTATTAATATTTACTACCGAAATTTGGAGTCAGTGGCTTCAACTATAGAAGCCCTGCGCCCAATTTATAACCGTTACAATCGTCCTCTCAAATCAACAATTGCGCATCTAGTGAAAAAATTTGAATCCACAGGCACAGGCTTAGAACCTTTCAAAATCAAATTGACGCAAGAGCTGAAGCCGCCTGACCACCAAAATGATCGTATGCTTGTGAATTGGGCTGAGCAACAACGTGAACATGATTCGGCTTTTCATCGAAAAATCATCTTCAATGATGAGGTTAATTTCTGGCTGAATGGTTTCGTCAATAAGAAAAATATGCGTTACTGGTCAGGCAGCAATCCACACGTACTCCATGCGTCACCATTGCAACCAGAAAAAATTACGGTTTGGTGCGGTGTATGGGCCTCAATGAAAACCGAATATTTTTGGCTCGAATTGAATGATATGGACTTGGAAAATATGTGGCGAATATCACAATCGATTTATTGAAAACCAAGTTTGGTGAACGTGTTATCTCACCAAATGGCCTTGTCAATTGGCAGCCCCGGTTGCGTGATTTGACGCCGTCAGATTGTTTCTTGTGGGCGTCCGTCAAGTTTATGGTCTATGCGAACAAGCTAGCGATGTTTAATGAACTTTGTACGAATATCGAAGGTGAAACTGCAGCAGCATCGGCCGATTTATGCTTGAAAACGGTCGAAAAATGGATTCAGTGTCTGGCCTTCTGCAAGCGTGCGCGTGGTGGCCATGCAAAACACATCGAATTCTATACATGATGGCATCAAATATACTTTCACAGAAATAAAGAATTTCATCAATGTCCGGGACCGTTTTTATTTTATTTAAAACAATTTCTAGCGCTCTTATTGAAAAACCCGTTATTTGAAACCACTCTGTCAGTGTTATTGTATATTTATTGTACTAGATATGTTCATATATCAGTAACATTCTCCAAAGTATTATTATTATACTGAAAGATTTGGTGTAAAACTGTTGCAACCAGTTCCAACAGAGTATTATAGTTTTGTTCACCTAACGGTTGTACGTATCACCGAAAACTAAACGAGATAGATATAGAGTAATATACAAGGTCTGTTCTAAAGTAAACAGGACTTTTTGAATCTAGCGCTCCTGGTGGCGCCATCTATATGTCAACTGGTGCGTTAGAATTTGCTATCTTTATTAATTGTCCAGTGAGAATTTCATGACATTTCATTGATTGCGAGTGAAGTTATACCGTTTTAAGTGTCAGTATGTTTGTGTTATCGGTGCGAAAATGAGCTTCGAACAAAGAACCAACATTGAATTTTGTTTTAAAATTGGTAAAACTTTTACCGAAACATTTCAATTGATGAAACAAGTTTATGGCGATGATTGCCTATCCCGTAGCAAAGAGCACGAATGGTTTCAACGTTTTCGAAGTGGTCGTGCAGACATAAATCACGATCAACATGTGGGCCAATCAAAATCCGTGATCACCGGAAATTTCATCGAAACTCTGCGTGAATTCATCAAAAAACAGCCGAAATCAGCATTGAAATTCATGGAAATTGAATTGAACATCTCCAAAACATCGATTTATCGCATTTTAACTGAACATTTGCTTACGAAAGGTGTGTGCACGGTTTGTTTCGCACAAATTGACTGACTACCAAAACTTGCTCACAATTCAACATTCGTTCGACGCTTGTGACCGATTATATCGCCAAAAATCACATCTTAATCATTAAACACTCCACGTAATCACCTGATATGGCACCGTGCGACATCTTCCTTTTCATAAAAATGCATTTGCCCATGAAAGGAAAGCGTTATGTAGACGTAGAGGCCATTTAAAAGGCTTGCACCGGCATACTGGCGGCCATACCGGCCAACGAGCTAAAACACTCCTTCGACATGCTTTTGGACCGTGAAAAAAGCTATATTGAAGCAGAAGGAGACTATTTTGAATAAAATAAATTGATTTTGCCGAAAAAACCATTTGTTCTGTTTTTGTTAAAGTCCTGTTTACTTTGTAATGTACCTTGTATAAGCACCAAAAAATTACGAAAAACAAAAATTAATACAAAAGTGTTTCAAAATGGTGTTCCCAGCTCGATTTCACACTAATAAAATCTGGTCTGAGTTGTCAGCATTTTAAAATCTGTGAATTTCAAAATCAAAAAGGCAGACCACATAAGATGTTATATTAAAATTTTGGAAATATCTAAGTAGTTATTTAAATCACATCATAAATAAAGTTTAAGAAAAAGAACCCGACCATATGGCAGTACCTTTTCCTAAAGTTTTTTCGCCAAATCAACAATTTAAGACAGTTTCAAAACTAAAATTTTGTATATTGAATTTCCTTTACGATATAAAAAATTAGATAAAAATGTCGCTTTTAAACAAATAAACTGTTATCGACTTTTCGGCTTAAATTTTATGTTAATAGCATAAGGGTGCATGCAACTTGTTTTGACCACAAATACGATCATATACTATATATTTGCTGACTTGCTTATGTACAGTCATTTACCCGCCGACGGCGACATTCTACACTTGAATTAGTTTTTAGGTTAAATGCCAGTTGTGTGCTAGATGTTGGCCAAAGTGCGCACATACTTGCTTGCACACACATGTATACATTCATATGCAGAAATACACACAAACATGTGGCCATGGAAAACACCAATACATATGTGAGGGCATGTCGTTTATGTCTGTGTTTACATGCAAAACAACTCGGCACTAAACTTCCTTTGGCACAATTTTCTATTAAATTTATAACAGCACAATCAGCTGGCACACACGCACACACACAAGCGCAAATTTGTATGGAAAGTTGGCACTGAAGTTGCACTAGTTGTGCTTGTTTACATGTTGCTTGTTGCATGCAACAGCTAGTCACAGCTAGCAACAATAGCCGCACTAACATGCTGCAGGCTTACACATGTACGTGTATGCGTAGAAATACGTGTATACACATAAATACAAGTATACCCACATATGCACCCATACAGGCATACATACTAATTAACAGCCATCAAGTAAAAGCTTCCCCTCTTCTGCCATGCGTGTATTAATTAGTCGCACTGCCGGCTTGCTTGCTTGCAACGCTACAGGAGTCCACTTCAGCTGCTCACTGGCACTTTGTGCCATTCATATCCTCATAAGTTTACTGCAAGTTTTACTACAATCACTTTAAATTTCTTCCATAATATTAACATATTCGTTTGTAGCCTAATTTATTGGGTCGTACATGGCGTATGCGCAACATTTTAATTTCACTAATATTTTATGTGTTCTCAGGTATTCTGAGTGCACAGCTGCTCTGCGCTGCATAAGCACCTGCCGTTAATATCCATTTAATACATAAATAATCAGCCGGAAATTTCGCCGCCAGCAACGGCCGCTGGTGTTCGATTGACCCACTTTCTTAATATCATAAGCGATTAATTGGCATTGAGGCAATGAATAAGTAGTGGCACTTAATTGCTATCCGTTTGAAGGTGAGGAAAAAGTAATTTATGCTGAATGACGGTACATGCTTTTGCATAACGATTTAATTAATAAAATGTTTATTACATTATTTAATGTGAAAAAAATGTTCTTGTTACTCACTGCAAATGTTGCATGCCTTCAGTAAAACTTGCAATTTTTTCGAAATTGTTTGCTTACCTGAAAATAAATGAGATGAAATAAAACGTTAATGTTTTGTATGATACTTTGAGTTGAATTCAAATTCTTGATGCATAAATAAATACATTGACGACTTGGTGCAATTTTTATAATAAATATATATTTATACTAGAGGACCCGTCCACGCTTCACTGTGGCTGATACATATGTAGATAATGCTAATGCTACCATCTTGAGGAAGAATCTGCTTAAAATTGTACGCATATATTCAAATGATTCCTACAAACATAAATTTTGAACAAATGCTTATGATTTAAATATAACTTTTGTATTTATGAGTTGTATTAAATTTTGACATAAAGAGTTAAAAGGCATCTTATGTCCTTACCCTGGTTCTAAGCAACTTCTCCACCAATTTTCAGCCAAATCGGTTTAGCCGTTCTTCAGTTATAAATAGTGTAACTAACACAACTTTCTTTTATATATATATAGATTGAATCACCCAATTTATTACTTAAGAACGAACAGTTCTGTCCACATTATGAAAACTTGTCTACAGATGTCGCCTTTTACTTTGGCATCGTTTTGTATATTGCACGTTTACGCCAATTTAAGGTTTGAATATTGGATACTGCGATGGTAGCGCAATCTATCGGATCCAATGTAAAACATTCCAAAATAAGCAATTAATTACAAATGAAAAATTAATTTAAAAAAAAAACATTTTCCTGTGGACCAAATTGTGAATCTGAACCAGCCTCGAATCTCCTTAAACACACACACAAAATTTCATCAAAATCGGTCTAGCCGTTTAGGAGCAGTTCAATTACAAACACACGGTCAGAAGATTTATATATAAAAAGATTTACGTATTGCAACATAAGATACTGAAATGAAGAGAGGAAGCACATATTTTGCTACCTTATATACTAGTTATAAAAATATCCTTTTTCAACCCAAGGGAACTCCAAAAAGTAGTTGATGAAATATTATTTCAAATTCCGGAGGTGCCTTAACCTTTCTGTAACCTTATGCATTTTTTCCGCACTATGAAACAGTAATTGACGTTTCGGTTAATGTAAATTAGTTTTATTAATTTTTTACAAAATTTCTGAAAATTTTAGTATATATTCTGAACCAAAGTAATTATAATCATAATTTTTACAAAAATAATAAAAAATCTTCATCAAAATGTTGGCCGAATAAAAAATGCAGCAATGAGCAACCACTTTTACGATCTAATCAGAAGTAAATGCATAAATTTTGGATTAAATTGATAATGTTGATTAGCATAGTTAGAGTGACCCGATATAAGTCAAATAAACACTGTTTCGTTTAATAACTTATTGTTTTTTTAAGCTACATTCATAAATCTACTCTCATATAAACCGCTACCATCCTGGTCAAAAACGGGGCAGCCAATTTATACAAATCTCTCTTGAGGTGTATTTTTCACCAGCAAAATCATTCGCGCCAGAGAGGGACAGGATTGAAACTATTTGGTTCAGGTCCCGACTATATGGTGGAAGAGCGTCCCAACCAGCTCCCCAAGCTTCTGATAAAACACTATCTATGCGTGTGACCTGTCATTGTCCTAATGGAACATAATTCCTTTCTTATTAACCAAAGATTGCTGTTTTCAGAGTTCAAATACTTTATAGCACAACTTCGATTTGAGAGTTTGGCTTTAGGGGCGCAGCTTATATTGTATATTATCTTTCAATCCAACGAAACACATAGCAAAACATTGTCGTCAATCCTGGTTTCGCCCCAGAAATTGATCGATTTTGCAGCGTTTGGAATTTCCGATGAAAATTTTATCTACAAGATTTTTAGCGTGGAACAACTTTTACATCAAAACTACCGGAACATCGTCGACATAACTAAAAGTACGCGTGATTAGCTATTACAGTCTGAGGACCATTAACATAAAACCTGTATCATGTGGAGTATTTACTCTTCGCTGGCGACCATCATTGACGCATGTTCAAATAATATTATAAAGTACAAATTATTAAAAAAGGTTCAAGAACGTGTTGCCGACGAACAAGTCCAGGGCGGCCATCAACATTAACAGAAAATCAACACTTCAATAAAATAAAGAAAGTGTTGCTTGAGACTCGACAGTCAGAAATTATACTGGCATCGTTGGAATATCGGAAGGATCAGTGAAAATCATCAAAGATCATTTGAGCCTAAGAAAAGCATGATTGGTTCCAAAATCACCCAATTTGTACGAAAAACAGTTTCGCGTTAACGTCTGTGAAAAAAGGTTTTCCGATTCCAGGCTATAATGAAACATATTATTACTGGCAATGAGCCTTGGATCTATGCTTGCGACCCGAAAAAAGACGATCAAACAGCCGAATATCGTGGCAAAGGTGAGCCGACGCCGAAAAAAACACGTCAAAGCTGGTCAAAAATTAAGGTTATGCTGACGGTTTTCTTCATTTGTCGAGGTGTGGTGACATCCGAATTTCTTTCAGCCGGCCGAACTGTCAACAAGGAATACTATATTTTTCGCCAAATTTTCAACCAATATCGTGCTGCAATTACCGCATTCGCCTGAATTAGCCCTGTGTGACATCTGGCTACGACCGTTTCGGAGAAGCAGTTTGAGTATTCTACAATTAAAAGTGAATCTCTACGTGTATTGAAGCCTATTCCGAAAACTTAATTTAATAACTGTTTCGAGAATTGAAAAAAAAACGTTGGTACAAGTATATTATGGCCAAAAGAATTTAAAATTATAAACAAAGTTTTACTATTTTTTTGTTCATAGACATAGTGAAGAAACCGTCGATCAATAGTTGAGATTCTCATTTGCCTATAAAAAGGCGTACATTCGCATAAAAGATGATCGAGAGCCTCTTATTCTTCTATTTCTTACTATTTTCTATAATAGTCGTTGTATTGTATCCCCAGTCTGCTCTTGTATCTGCCAACAGGACAGTTACACATCCTCTAGCCCAACCACTAGAATTCTTATCTTTGCGGATTTCAAGAGTTGGGATATGTGCCCATGCTGGTATCTAATTTTACTTAAATGACACCACCTCACACTCGATTATTTAGTTTGTACTCATGCGAATAGATACTTATCTCTGGGTCTATGTCTACTTCACACAAATCCTATTCCTCTATGGAAGAGAAGGCAATATTAGGAACCATAGTTCGGTCACATTCTAAAAAATTGTTAAAACCCATGGTATTAGGTAGAAAAGGAAACTTGCTAAGTATCTTAGAATGTTCTTAATTACAAGATTTCCTCAGTCTAAGGGCCGACTTATTAATTGCTTGCAAAACAAGTTTTTGAGCAGTAAGTTTCAAATAACGTTTATTTCTTGATTGGCGTTGATCTAAGAACTCCACTGATAGATTATAGACACTTTCTGTTATTCTTATGTAGCTGCTTTCTTTACCCTAGCGTCCAAGATTGGTTTCCATGAATGTTTCCTGTCTATAATTAGTCACAAGAGCTTGCTTTGTCTTCTATTACTAGCATTAAATATGGCAGAGTAGTTTCTAGAATACTTCGTTTCTTAGTGAACAATACTAGTTCTGTCTTGCTAGCATTTAAATTCAGTCCGCATGATACGGCCCATCGATAATTACATATTATTTAATATTGTCTGCATAAAGTTAGCGAGGGTACTTGTGAATTTCTCTATAACCAAAACTGCCACATCATCTGCCTAAGCCACAATATGTGCTAGCATTTTTTCTAGATCTAAAAATATTTTATTCATTATTAAGATCCAGCGAAGCTGGAATAATATATCCCTTTGGACAAATCTACACATCGTTGAAACTCCTAGTTTTGTCATTATTTATTTGAGATAATTCTAAGGGAATTGAAGATTAGAGCTGATATTGTAGCTCTATTCCAGAATTATTACTTGACGAATGTATAGCATAAATATTTTTGTAAAGCAAATCCAATATGAAACTTAAATGCCGTACAGCACTCACAGTTTATTGTGAACTACGATGCCCCTGCACTAGTGCAACCAGGAAGACTTTAAACACTTAAACTACGCACATTTGTAAAAATTTAGCACCAGTGACACCCACATGGCAAACCGAAAACAATTACAGGAAGCCAGCACTCGCAGAGCTAGCGAACAATGAAATTTCACTTAAATGCTACACGAATTTGCTGACGACAAAGATTAATGAGCTGCTCATTTCGAGATAAATTTGACGATTACAGAAAGCGAAGACACTAGTGGCCAGAATAGTGGCTCGGCCTTCGCAATCGCGCTAAAATTTTCCACTTTACTAAGCAAACAAGCGCAGACACGCATCCTGGGTGCAGCAGGTCCTCTTTCTCTTAACCACAACACACATTCGCACTGCGTCAGCTCATTTGTTCAAGTATAACACCGAAATTGGTTTAAGGTTTTTGTTGTCTCCTTGTTCTTGTTTTTGCTAACTACTACGGGTTTTACCAAATCTTAGTGGCTTACTCATTTCTCTATTCTACACACTTCTGTTCGTCCACAATTTGCTGATGTGTGCAGAAATTTTAATTGCGGACAGTCGCATGTTGTTTCAACCCCCACTCCCTCCAGTATACGAATGTATGTACGAATATCTCGATGGGCATGTTCGCGGCTTCTTAGTTTTCCCTCATTGCTTCATAGTTTAGCATATTTTTCATTTTAAACTGCTGGCCTCTAAGGACCACAAGTCTTATTGAAACGTACATATATATTTAAGCAGATAATTTTTTTTTTCATTTCTTGATGCCAGTCTTCGCACCCCACCGCCATCTTGGCTCTTTAACGCCGATTTATTTACTCAAGTCCTGAGCTGTCTCACAGCTCTACTCTGCGGCTCGTGCCATCAATTTTAGTGCAGTTGTTTGTCGTCGCTGTCGTCGTCAGCGTCATCACCAGCATTGTCGCCACTGCCAGTGACCATTCACTGACAAGTTCATTAAACTATAATCCACGCATTGCTTACAAGCTGACGGTTGGATCACTTTGGTCCGCCAGCAGTATGACAGCACTGCCACTGACACTGTTCCGTTTCGTTGGTTATCGCAGAATACCTCATATTTTCCACTCTCCCCTTCCGTCACTCTCGTACTCTCACTCGGTATCTTCTACTTCCTCGCTTTTTCTATCTCCGCTCTTCTCTTGTTCCTTCTTACACTTAGCAACTGCGTCTCCTGTCGACTGCTGTTTGGCTCTGCCGCTTGCCCCTTGTTAAATATGGTAATTTTGCTCTTTTGAAATTTTTCCTGCCGTACCCTCTTCGCCGTCTCATTATCGCCTCTGCGCCACTTCGCAAGTTCGCATACGCCACCCATATTTATGAGCTGCAGTTGCCTTGTGTGCTGTCTCTTAGCCCACAGTACCGCCAACTATGTGGCAAGTTGGTACACAAATTCTGGCTGAAGGTCCATTCTGTGCCTCGTTCTTGAGTGACATTCGCGCAATTGCATAATTAATTTTGTAGCAATTCTGTTGCGCGTCGCTAATGGAGTTTATCGCTGCCAACTGATGTCGCTGACACTGCTAGTGCCACTATATCATATTGGGCCGCAACTGTCACATACACACACAACGGCATCCGGTACGGGTCTCTCTTGTGGTAAGGAGAAAAACAGCACGCATAATTCTTGCGCTCCTTTGGTCGCATTACCATTGCGGATACATTTTTTTACTTCATAATATTTTAATTGCATGAATTGTGGCACTAACTCTCGGCATCATCCCGCGCCCCCACAGACTCCCGTTGTCTATAACTTTTTCCGGCAGTGGCTGTGGCATTCATGTGGCCGCCTAATAACTAACGGCGCTTTGGTCGTGCGTGCTTTTCCTATGATTTGTTCATTCGCTTTGTTGGGCCGCCGTTGGCTCGCTCCACCTCTGGCTCGGTTGGCTCTGGCTCGCTGCTTGCATAATTATTGCGGCGACGTGCTTGTGGTGTTAGTAGCGACCGCTTGGCTGGTGGCGCTTGCTGTGGTTATGAATGTGGCGCCTGATAATTGACAATAACATTTAATTTACTGCAATTTTGTGGATACAATTAAAAATGAGCAATTGCGAGCGAAAAAACAAACCGAATAGATTTGGATCACCCAGCTGCGCTGGATTCTGTGAAATTGTGGAAAGATTTGTGGCATATTAATAAAAAAGGAATAAATTGGGTGCTTTTAAAATGTGTAATCCAGGCGGCGTTTATGCAACCGGTGCTGCATAAGTTTTAATTTAATTTAAGCGAGAGATAACAAAAGAGTATTTCAGGCGCCCGAAAATATTCAACGATGCCACCAGTTGGAAGGCTAGACTATGGAAGATAGCTTATGTACGTCCAGTGAACCGATTCCGATTTCGTGAACTGATCTCTGAGTTCGCTGTGGTCCACGTACCAACTATTGTGGAAATTAATTGCTGCCAACTGAGCAGTATTCTTTAATGTGAGATATATCTATAAGTTTTAGAGTCGAAATTTCGAGGTTTGGTTTGGTACATGCAAACAGTATGGTCAGATTTCAAACAGTCCGATTAACTTCAGTGCAGAACATATGAAACATCGCAGAGACCGACGAAGGGAGTGATAAAGTGCGAGCCAGCACAAAAGAGAAAAAAGTTCACGAGAATAAATTGAACGAGAAAAAAGTTCGAAGAGAAGATGGAAAGCGAGAAGCAAGCAACTTTTGATAAAAATATATCAAGTTTACGAATGTTGTTCTTTAAAGAGGTTTAAAGACTACCAGGCATAGCAGAAACTCAGGAGTTGTATTTAAACTCGGATTGTACTTAAAACTGCAAAAAGCCCGTCTGCTAAATATAATTCAGTTCCGATACATTGTAACCATGTGCTTGACGATCTCTTTCTTAAAAACTAAATAGAACATGCTTTTCACCATTCACTACGAATCCTATTAGATAGGCCTTTTCTTAGCGCTACTCCTTTCATAGTGTGTTGTTTTTATCAACATTCAGTGCTGCAGTAAACCAAGTATAAGTTTTTTAGCCTCAAGAAAAAAATTTGTTTCGGAAACTTGTTTCGGAAACTACGAGAACGCTGAACGCAATTTTCGACGGTTTTCAAACATAAGTCGGTTGATGCTGCTCCAATTTAACATTCGATATTCGTACGAAGTTCATCAATTGACGCTGGCTTCTTGGCATATACCACAGCTTGACGTAGTCCTACAGGGCATAGTTTAACGACGTTAAATTGCACGACCGAGGCGGCCGATTGACTGGGCCATTTCGTGACCAAACTTGGCTTTCAATAAATCGATTGTGACATTCGCTGTGTGGCTTATTGCGCCGTCCTGTTGGAACCACATATTGTCTAGGTCCAAATCCAAATCCAATTCGGGCCAAATATATTTGGTTATCAATGTGCGATAGGGATTCCCATTCACAGTAATGTATCGGTCTTGATCGTCACGGAAGAAGTACGGCCCAATGACGCCGCCCACCCTTAGATCACACCAAGCCGTAATGTTTTCGAGATACAATGATGCCTTATGGAGTACGTTTGGATTGATGCTTGACCAATAACGTATATTTAGCTTATTGAAGGAGTCATTCGCCCAGCCTTATCGCTGAAGATTATTATTCCGTGAAAATTCGGATCATTTTCAAGTTGTTGTTCAGCCCCATTCACGAACATACGACTATTCTGCTGGTTAAGCGACTTCAGTTTTTGGTCAATTTGATTTTAATAGGATGTAGGTCAAGGTATTTCCGCAAAATTCGCACGGGAACAATTTAAACTAAAACAAGAAAAAACGTTAACTTCGGTTGCACCGAAGCTAAATACCCTTCACAGGTGCATTTCTGTTAGTAACTATGTGTTCAGTTTGTTTGGAAGCTATATGCTATAGTTAACGGATCTGATCAATTTCTTAGGAGATTACATTGTTGCTTTAGAAAATAATATATACCAAATTTCGTGAATATATCTTGTCAAATGTGAAAGTTTTCCATACTAGAACTTGATTCCGATCGTTCAGTTTGTATGGCAGCTATATGTTAGAGTGGTCCGATATCGGCCGTTCCGACAAATGAGCAGCTTCTTGAAGAGAAAATGCAGTTTGCAAAATTTCAAAACGATATCTTAAAAACTGAGGGACTAGTTCGTATATATACAGATGGACAGACGGACGGACAGACGGACATGGCTAAATCGACTCAGCTCGACATACTGATCATTTATATAGTATATACTTTATAGGGTATCCGACGATTCCTTCTGGGTGTTACAAACTTCCTGACAAACTTAATATACCCTGTTCAGGGTATAAAAATTAGGCGTCGTTTGCTGCCCCTATCGGTCTACTTTTGTAGCATCCCTATTGAAAACCTCGTTATAATACATATAATTTTGATGAAAGGAATGCTTTGGTGTTCGACTCAAATATATATTTTAAATTTTTTCTTATATTTGTAGGCTAGAGATCTAGATTCAATTCATTTCCCAGCTCAGAATATATTACATATATTTAATTAATTCGAGCCTCTAATATAGATAGTTATATGTCAACAAGACTAATTACTTAACCTTTTTTTCGACAAATATATTTTACGTCCATCTGCTTTCTAATTCTTTCTAAAGCTCTTTCTCTTTTTCTTTGACTTGTGCCATCTAACCGTTTGGGCATGAAACGCTTGCAGCGTTGCAAATCTTTGGCCTCGCTGCCAACGAATAAATTGAAATCAATTTACTAATTAAATGGGCGTAGAGCAGGAGCAAATTTCCTATTATTCAATATACAATTATTAAATGACTCATTTAACTTATGCCGCCCGGGGCAATGCTACTTAGCAAATCCGCAAATAAATACATACATACATACTGACAGATAGTAGTTTCACAGGTGGAGAAGAAGAAAGTCCTATGAAATTGAAAACCAGCTAATAGGCGGGGAGTTAAGGAAGGTAAGTGTAATGCTCCAGGGGCCAGCAAAAAAATTAAAAAAGAAACTCCGGAACATGTAAGAATTAAATTGAAAAGCTTGTCGTGATAAGTGCTTTGAGAGCGTGAAATGTAGTGAGAGAGAGAGAGAGTGATAAATAGATAAGGGCGTAGTGTCATTAATTGCATAATTAAATGTCACACTACATCACTATGTTCCTAGGTGTGGAAAAAACTTTATATAAGAAGGGTAATTAAGTGTGTAACATGAAACCGTTATGCTATGCGAAGAGAATGGGCGAAGAATATGTAAACAAAAAATATTGATTGACGTTAGCATAAAATAAAACTGACAACATTATCGGTGGAAGAGAAGAATTGACGAGCTTATATATTATATACATACATATGTACATTTTTATATTATGGTGGGGAAAAAATTATGTTCTTTGAATGCAATATCTTCAGGAGCATCAGTTTGGTTTGCTCTATTAGGCCCATGGCAAGTTTTCACCCGACTTTACCCTTTTTAGGCACAAAAATGCAGTGCTATTAAAAAAACAAACTCTCTCAATTTTATTAAGATGGCTCACATTTTGTCCGACATTTCCGGTATAAAGTCAACTGGAAGTTCGAAAACTTTTATATTAGGCATAGTGAGACTAAAGGAACTTTTTTATACAGGCATACTATTATTAGAAAAGGAATCTCTCCGAGTTTCTATAACATATCTCTTAGATTGAACGATATTTTCGATAAAAAGTTCATAGTTGAATAGTTGTAAACCGATTTGGAGAATTTTTGGTCATGAGGTGTTCAAAGGCACTATTTTTGCCAATTGTTCGTCAGGGTACATTTGTTTACTGAAAAATGAAAATTTCAGATGGAATTTAAAAGGGTGTTATATGGAAAGTATGTGTAGGTTTTGTCTGATTTTTATTTTATTGTAGGAATGTCAATATAGAATTTCACTTAAAGGTAACCGGTGCCACACCCATTGTCCAATTTTGTCACCTGCTCCCATGATATGTTTATTTTTCGTTTTCACCCATTTTTACACCGTTTGAAAAGGTGCTTAAGGGATTCAATTGTTTAATCATAATGACATTAAGTGGGCGTGGCAGTGCTACGAGTCGACTAAAGCACTCGTATATGTGTATAAAAACAGCTTAACACAAAGACGGATGGGAGGACGGACGAACAAACAGTCACCCGAACTTCAACTAATCGCGCCTTCCACATCATTTATGTTCATATTTATACAACTCCATATCTATCTCGATAAGTTTTGGATGAAACAAATACCGTTAGGCAAACCAAAATATTATACTTTTGACCAACATGTAGCCAGAGGCTACATCCGGTGCTGCATTTCCGCTCCCTTATCGACGAGGGATATGTGGATGTCGCTGGAGAAGAGACGCAGTGACCTTTTTAAAAAGGGCAGATACGAGATTCTGTAAGGAGCTCTTCCTAAAACTTAGCTTTAAACCACCGGACTACTGTAGTGTCTTACAGGCAGAGGTGACTATTATTAAAGTACTACTAGACCACTATTAAAGACTTACTGCTTCAAAGTGCAACTTCTTTGAGGGGGTAAGCATTCACTCCGGTAGCAGATCGGCAATACTTGAATTGGACTCGCAAACTGTGTGCACAAAGTTAGTTTAGGAATGTCTATCCTCAAATATATAACACGAATCTACTTCATTATCAGACTCTTTTGGGTGACTGATCATAGGTAACATCCTACACATATCGGAATTCGAACGAGTTTCCTCTCCAGCATTCCAGCATTTGACCTATTTGCATTGCGTGCACTTAGCAGGCAGTGGTTGACGATCAGAACACAAAGCAGATCTACTGAGCTACAAGTAGTTGCCTTAGCCAAATTCATATTGAAGGAGTTCTTACTCGATGCTTAGGCATTCATTATGTATTATAGTCGGACTGACAAAGCTGTATGGAAGTATGGAAACATCGAGGCACTTTCTCTCCCAATGTCTAACTTTTGCAAAACTAACATTGTCTCTCGGCGAACAAAGATCAAACTCAACAAGTCATTCATCATCCTTTTCCGGCTATATGGTCCATATCTGATGAGTGGGCATTAAGAATTTTAGAGAGAAATGTTCTACGGAAGATTTATGGTCCTTTGCGCTTTGGCAACGGCGAATACCACAGTCGATGGAACGAGGAGCTGTATGGGATAAACGACGATATTGACACAGTTCAAAAAACTAAGAGACAGCGGCAAAGCTATCAACTCAAGAGTTTCATAGCGTTATTAAAGAGTTTGATTATTAAATGAACCAACCCTAATGCGCTTACTTTGCTGATTGCGTTTGTAATTACACATAAGTACATATTATATTATATACACACACATACGCTGCAATTCCATTTGCACAACGGAGTCGGAAATTAAATAAAATCATAATATCAGTTAATTAAATATTGAAAATTAAGTGAAAGAGGAAAAGAAGAAACTGCAGACAATATAATATATGTACATTCACATAATGTGCTCGCTGACGGCCATGAGCGACTGTCAAGCTTGCCACGAATTCAATTATTTTATTCTTCCACTCTCCGCAACCAAGTGGGTTCACTGTTGCTTGCAGCTTGCCTATCTATTTATTTCAGGGGCGCCCTGCAGCTCACACACACATAGCGGATACGGTTGCTACATATGTGGCATGTGTGCCAGCGCATATCCTTTGGTGTCATGTGTCAGTGCAGTATGTCGGCTGTCGCATGTCGCTTGTCGCCAATGTGGCCAATGTCAGTTAGCGTTAATTGTCTTAGACCGCAGAACAGCAGCTCAGATGAATGAATGTGAAGGTATAAGCTAACTTTTTTTACAAAATGTAAACAAATTAAATTTAATTGTCTAGAAAGCTATATTAGTTAGAAGTCTTCTACATTTCTCATTAATTTAAAATTACAAGTGATTGCTTATCAGAATGCAGGAATATTGCCAAGGTATTTTATAGGTTAGTTTAAGGTACTTAATTCGTTAAATTTTAGGACATTTGAGATATGTTGATTGATAATTAAGTATGATTTTATAATAGTTCCCACCGCCTTCTTAATCTGCAACATTCTTTCAGATCCCTTAGCAATTTGTACTTTTCTCTACACGCAAAATATAAAGAAAAGATTTTTGAATTTTTCCCAGTTTAGAAAATAGCTTAAAGTAAAGTAGAAAGAATTTTACACTTAACATGCCAACCATGCAATAATAGAGAGGTTACTCAACCTGCAACTAATCAACATTGCAGTGGAAAACTCCTCAGCTAAATTAATTGCAAGATTGAAAGTGCTAGGTGAATTTTCCACATGAACCTTCGGACATAGCACGCATAGACCCACAGACTTTATCTGGGAGATAAGATTTCAAGTCACGCTGGATGGAAGGTGGATGTTAGAGGCACCCAACCCATCAACGGAACCTTCAAAATCTATACTTCTTTACATATCATGTGCAACCAGGTTCTTTTTCACATGATGTCCCCAACGAAGTGAAGATCTGTTTTGTCATCTCTTTCCACCGACAGGTACTGAATCAAGAAATTTAGTGTTCTCATCCATCCTAGTGAACGACTAGTGTAGCTAAAGTGTTTTATCATTTACAGTGTCGCTTCACTACTTTCTTCTAAATTAAAAAAAAATAAAACTATGAAAGTTTGTTTGGCGATTTTTAAATAGAGAAAGAAATTAGCAACTAGTTCGCTTGAAGTTTTGTGTTTCTGATTGAATTCATTCTACAGAATCGTTGGAAACCTACCAGAAGTGTTTTGAGGAGCCTACTTTATAACAAACACAAGTGTTTGAATGGCTCAAAGAATTCAGGGAAGGTCGTAAATAATGGAAAACTTGCCTTATGCTAGTCGTTCATACATACTCTTTTCAGTGTCGAAAGGTCGTGAGGCCGCGCGGGGGCGTACCTGCTCTACACCTCTTTTAGTGACGATGACTTCGAAAATGTTAGAGAAACAGCGTTTGAAAATCTTTTCGTGAAAATCGAATCTGTTCAACAATCAAGCGAATAGCGTTCTAAAAGTGAAGCAAACTCGAAACACGTTAAAAACTGTTAAAACCCGAGGCTAATCGCTTTCTTTGATTATGGTATCCCATGAATTAGTTTTACAGTGTCAATAAGGAATACAACTGAAACATTGGAAGTGCCTACTGGACAGCTATTGCTCGCTATGACATTGACCACATTCGCTGTGGATATCTTCTGTTTCTGCTTAGGAACGGCATCATTAGATTAATGCACTGAAGCTCATCGGAAAAGACTTACGCCTGAACAACGTTTAAAAATCGTTTAATTTCATTGTGGTCAACATAATCGGCCTACTAAATGTATTATTCGTAATACCATGACCTATCTTGGGACCACGTACAGGACGCAGTGAATAAAATATAGCAGCCGTAGCTGAGAGTGCACACGAAGACCGTAGATAATCAATTTGGCGCCATTCGCAGCAATTCAGACTGATATATGGAACGACTTGGCGCATTGCACCTCGAGATCTTACACCGTAAGCATGCAAAATACAGTTTGTGCTAGAACTGCACCCACTCGACCTTACCAAGCAACATCGCTTCGCTCTATGGGCTCTCGAAAAGTTCCAAAAAGATCCGATGCTTTCGAGCCAAATTTTGTTCATCCATGAGGCCCATTTCTGGTTCGACATTTGGTTTGAACAGGACGGCGCGACTTCCCACACTTTGTATCAATCAATGGATTCGTTGAAAGAACACTTCGGTAAGCAGATAATTTCACGTTTTGGGTCCGATGATTGGCCGCCACGATCATGTCATGATCACAGTTAGATTTTTACCTGTGGGGATATGTAAAGTCTAAAGTCTATGCGGACAATTCCGTTTCGCTTCAGGTCTTGGAGCAAATCATCACAAGTATCATTCGCCAGATACAAGTCGAAATGCTCGAACGAGTCATTGAAAATTGGACTCAGTGAATGGATCATTTGAGACGTAGCCGCGGCCGACATTAGAAAGTGATAATCTTCAAAAAATAAATGCCAAAGAATGTTCTTTCGAATAAAAATAAACATTCCCCAATAAAATTGAAGTTTATGTGCACTAAGGAACCTCGAAATGGATCACACTTTATTCTCAAGTCAATAATAAAAAAAACTATTTTAAAATGTGTGAAAAAGTTGTTGTTGTTTCGTTGGCAGTTCGAGTATAATTTGATGATGTTTTGCACCAAATGTTCAGTAACATCATTAATCACATTATCCTTTGCAACTAATCGCGAACTCCTCCGAGACTTATTACACTTTTTGCACAGAATATACACGTACATACTTCATTTTTTTCAGTTATAAGAATTCTCTCACACACTATTTAACTTTTTATACAGACATATTACACACTGTTATTTCTTCTGAACATTTTTCTGACGATACATTTTTCTCAAAATTTGGCGAAATTCTTCTACAAAATAAAGCATTGATGAGTTACTTTACATAACTTACACTTCCGAATTAAACCAAACAAATTCCAACACATGAAGCTTCGAAAAAGCATCAGTAGCGCTGAAGTTTCTGCAAGGCAGCTGATAGTGTACGAGCACACATTTTCGCTTATCATTATTTATACACGAGCATATTTGCATGCATGTAAGTTTAAAAAAAGCTCATCACATGCATGTGAGTATGCGCTGCTCATGTTGTTGGTGCTTATGTGCTGTTGTCAGTCTTGCACGCACGCATTCATGTGGGATAACAGTCTGACATGCTATTTAATAAACATCTTCATTTATTATTACGGAGCTAACACAAAGCAAGACAATCAGAAAGTACAAAAAAGAAAACAAACTTTAGACACAGCCACTGGGAGTTGCTGGTGAGCAGCCAAAAAATGAAAGAATGGAACTAATGAGAAATATTGGGTAATACGGTGATAAATGCAAGTGAATAATGTGAACAAGGCACTTACAGGCATACACACACAAATAAATATTTATGGTATTGGCAGAACAGGTCTGTGAATATATATGTGAATTAGTTCCTTAGCTTTTGAGACTGTAATATGTAATTTCGCACACGTACTTCCCTCCTTAAGTAGCTGATTATTCGACGGAATAACTGATATCGTATTTCTATAGCATATAGCTGCCATAGGAAATAAAGTCTTTGTATGGAAAACTTTTTTATTTTACAATATACTTTCACGAAATTCAGAACACCTAATTGTACAAGACAATACCATAATCACCAAAGAAATTGTTCAGATCGGATCACTGTGACGTATAGTTGCCATACAAACTTGCTGATTAAAATCAAAAGCTTTTTTGAAAATAAAAAATTAAAAATTCACTTGCAAAGTGTATTAAAACTTTGCTGCAGTCGAAGCTAACGTTTTTACTTGTTTTTGTTATATTTGTAGATGTGATTGAGTGCCTATTTGCATGTCAGATTCCGTTTTCAGCATTAGTTCACATTATCATACACAAATAATGTAGAATTAACTGCTGTAATGCATTTCCAACAGATTCTGTAGACTATCATAGTAATGTTATAACATACATAACACTGTTAAATTGTGGTAATCATTGGTGCCTGCTTTCCAATAAATAGACAGGCATTCTGATAACATGAAGGCAAGCAAAGCTGGGTAGACAAGCAGCAACGACACTAACATATTTACGTACATATACACAAAATATCAAGAGTGAAGTACCAACTGACAGTAAGTCATGTTACCTACAGATTGATTAACAGACAGACAGCTTCACGCGTGTTTAATATTAAATACAGTTAGCAAGAGAAATGCACTACTGCTTACAAAAGCAATTTTAATATTTCGAACTAAACTGAATAAGCGAATCATAACCACCTTCCATCAAAAGCTTCTATTGTAAAGCACACGGTTCACAAGAGAAGTTTGCACCGCTGTCTTAGAAATTTTTGTGTAAATAAAGGGGCTTAATCCAAGTCCCTTAAATAGATTTCTAACCGAGATTTTAACCAAAGTTAAAGAGATTTTCGATAAAATATCAACAATCACAACGAAGAGAAACCCGAAGTTTAAGGTTCGCAATGGATCATTTCATACAAGTTTTAACATATATGACCATAGGAGTTCAAAAAAAGGCTTTGAGCTCTAGCATATTTAGCTTCTATCGAAGCTGGACATGTTAAAATCATATAAACTTCCACACATGAAGCTTTGCAGAAGCACCAGTAGAGCTGAAGCTTCTGCAAGCCAGCTGATAATGGGGAGCTTGCTTAATAATTTCCAATAAAATTTGGCTTAAGTATATATCACAGGTTCGGGAATATAGTTTTTTTAGTCCTTAAGTCCGTTAAACCTAACCTACTTCCAACTCATGTCTCCCCCACGGAACCTCCGGATTAAGTATTACTTAATGGGGGAGAGAAAGACTTTAAGCCTCATCTATCATACGGACTGGCTATCGTCTAGTATACTGTCCACCGAAAAACTACCGCTAAGTGAAGTTTTTAACTTATCCCTTATATTTGAAAAGCAAGTACATTGAAGAAATACGTTCTCAAAGTCTTCTATGCACTCTCTACTCGTCGGACAGTATGGAATAAGGTCGTGATGAAATCGAAACAGATAGCTTCTAAAGCATCCATGTCTACTCATTATTTGGGTTAGGTGGAAGTCTAGGTCGCTACGACTATCTATCTACGACTGGATATCCGGGATTAGTCAGTGATCCTATGCTCAAAGTTTATTTGTTTCGGGAATATAGTTAACAATGAAAAACTGTTCAGATCGGACATTTATGATTCAGAGTTGCCGTACAAACTGTTAACACCAGTACATCGGGCTATTTTCTTCCTGTTAATTGGCTTGAGACTTAAATTTAGTAGCCACAACACAAACCCTTAGTGTTGCTAGTTCTTTGATATTTTTGTTGTTTGCTCTAGTTCCCTTCAGTTTTTAGTGCGTTATTCTTGATTACCGCAATCCAATTTCTTTGATGTATCCGTAACCCGATTCAGTTATTTGTAAGTAGTTTTCGTATTAGTCAAGTACTTGTTTGAGAGGCTTGACTTCCTGTGAAAGTATCTCCCATGTTCTTTGTAGTAAGTTTACTGCGCATCGTATTGAGGGTAGTATGCTTAATCCAAGAGGCCTTTGTCGGATCTAATGATCAGGGAGAAAACTTTTGTTGGCTGTTTTGACCTTCGATATCCCGAAGCTGTTTTGAACCAACTCGTCACATTGGTGTCGCCGCTGTATTTATCGAAATTTTTGAAATAAATTGACTCCAATTTTCTATATGTATCACAGAAACCATCTAAAATCCACCAACTTCACTAATCATTTATTTTGATATCTTGAATTTCAGAAAAGCTGGCGCTTAATGAAACTAAAATCTTGAATTTATTTACCTAATTGCTTTGGGTTCTGTAGAGGTGGCTATGAAATTTTAATTATCGGCCTGGAACTTCGCCGAGGGAATACCAAGACTCGGAATTTCAGCCATCTCCGTACTATAACAACTGCGGTATAAACTTGAAATGTAGAACGAAAAGCTAGTAAAAATCATGAGACCTCTGGCAGATCGCTACTATCAGGGTAGTAACTAATACTTCTTCAACAGTATTCTGAACATTAACACCAGGCACTATCGCAAAACTAACTAGCGATTTATTGCAAGAAGTTAGCCGAAGGCTGATAGCTAATTTACCACCGGAATTGTGATATGTTGTTCGGCCCAGTATGTACCGCAATCTATACGAAAGCTAAAGAGCTCTTGTGGCGTATGTTCTGGCGCTGACTTCCGAAGACCTCAAAGCTTAATAACACCGCACATTTTCCGCTCGCTCCTGTACATAGTAAATATAGTACACAATCTCCTTGCTGTCCCGCCTAACGGCTACTTTTGGTTGTTAATGGGTGTGGAAGACACAACATGGGGTATATTCCAGCAGAGTGACTTCTCTGTTGTTCGACGCTTGACTGCTTGACGACCAAACCAAGGCGGTACAAGTTGAATTTCGTGCTTTCTCGTACACCCCCTGACGTATCATACACACAAGAGTAAAAGATAAAGGCAATACACACAAAACTAAGTTATCCCTGTATATTTGGGGAGAGGCAGAAATGCCAGTCAACAACTTACAAGCGGACAGGAGCCATACTACAAGCTTCGACATTGACATAGTGACAGCAGCAACAACACGCATGACAACAATAATAACATGAAATGTATGGAAACATATGGGGGGTTACATGTAAACTGGGAAATATGCGATAACCGGGGTAACTATGTGTGTAAGCAGATGTGGGCGCACTCAGTTAAATATCGCTCCGAACCTGAGAGCAGACATCATTCTTCTTGTCAGATGTTGTAAATGTAAATAAATTCATTTTTAAAGAACTAGTTAAGGGTGTTTAAGTTGTGAATAACTAAGTGGAGTTAATCCAGTGTTATCTTTGAAATATTTATCATTGTCAATGAGAATTACATGAATTTGTTTTATCATGGAACCCTATAATTGGCTAGCAAATGCAGAGCCCACAACAAAATGAAAATCCTACCAGCAGTCCCAGAGAAGAATGACGTTAATTTTAACCATTAACCTTAATAACTTAAATTTTAAACAGAAGTTTAATGGATTTGTAAAAATACTAGACTTTTTTCCAACTTATGAAATTTAGGCGGGAACATTGGAAGTCGTAGAAGATATTCCATATTAGCCGGCTGAGAGCTAGGCAATCGCAAATGTGACGCAATCTCCAGCTTCTCGTCACCCTGCACCCATACTAGGCATTCCGAAGAATCAAGTTTATCAATTTTTTGTAGCCGGAATCTTAAGGGTATGCGACAGTGTGGACCCCTATAATGGTACTCTTACCAAAAAGTAGAAGCTTTTGTGTCTGTCCACCATCAACACCGCACCCCTCCCTCAAAGTTTGTTTGAGAGATGCCCTGTGTTGCTAGTGTTCCAAGACATTAGGTGTTCCTCTAGAGTTCACTGTTTCAAGCCTTGAAAGAGCTACTGGTCTATTGTTCTCTACTGGGTAATAAAAACTTTCTATTCACTCCCCATAGCAATCTTTTTCTCGGTCGCATTTCCATTAAAGGGTTCAAGTTTAGCCAGCTGGCCGTAGCCATTGTATCTTACTTCCCTTTAATATGTACTGACCAGACCAGTCCAGAGCTTTGATTGCGGAAATTTACATTCAATAAATTATCTTATGCACTAATAGGCATTTAGCAGAGTAAGCCCTATTGTGTATTTTACAGACGCCAAGTTTTTGACTATACATAAATACATGGGATTTTTTACAGACGCTGACGGAAATGGGATCCAAATTATATAGAGACCTAACGTACCTTAAGATCAATAGAAACATTGACATTACCGTCAGCCTTGGTTGCGATGAAGGATATTCTACTAAAGTGGTCATCGAGGGGAAAAGTTTTATTCAAAAAAATAAAACTAATTAACACACAAACACTAAAATTCTTCACTTATTTACAAAAATATCAGCTGACGTTAATAGAGTAAGATCCTCAGTTGATGAGCGCCAAGTGAAGAAGAATTACTTCACCTCATTTGGATTTCCATTGTCAAATACAGACCACATAAACGACTGGAGATATCTATTAGTGTTATCTGCCATAGGCGAGTTTTGCGACAGTCAAAAGAAAATATTATATATATGAATACCAGCAACGTATTTACCAGCAATAACTTAATTGACGTTAACATAGAACCAAAAGGCACAATACAACTCTGATAAATAATTAAAATATTTTCATTGAGATTTCGTATACCCATTGTCTTAGGTTTTATAATAAGCTGATAACTCCGAGGTATTTAAACACTAATCCATGGTAGAAAAAGTGTGGGCTCTGTTTACAATGCGCCTTTATTGTAAAACATTTCGGTCTTGAAACACCCTTAGCATATTAGTAAAACAAATTTTGAGCAACTGGTGCCTTAAGTTCAAAAGACTCTTACTTTGCTTTAATGGCACTTAGCAAAACTGATTTCAAATGTTTTCTTGTGCGGTAACAAATTTATAGACGCTGTGTTTCCATTTGAGGTTTTGACTATTTAGTCCATAATGTTTTATACCGAAATTTAAAACAGATTGTTCGCCAAAAAATGGACTCCCTCTCGATAGAAGATCATGAAGCCAGAAGAGTATAGTAGTCTCGGGTAAAATGGGCCTCTAAAGTAAGCAAATACTAGTCCATGATTTAGATTCGACTGGGTAATTCCTTAACTTAAACCCTATGAATCTATGTAACCTTGGCCTTAGTGGACTTTAAACAGAATTAAATAAAAGTTTATAACAAAATATAATTATTGAACCTTTACTTTGCTTCCAATAGAAAAGGCAGTACAATCCCATTAACACAATATGTTATAGTAGAATATAAGCCATACTATTTATTTCTAATATAAGAGGCTGTTTTCTTCGTTTCATAGGGAAAGAAACACAGCACACAAACCTTGGGAGGGATGTTTCGTCTTCTCACCTTAGCTCGCCTTCAAACAGATGTTTTTTGTCTATCCAGAAGATACTTGAGCTAAGACCGAAAGCTGAGCTGATTCAGCCATATCTAAAATAATCGTTTATGGCCATTATCAAGTGAATGGCGCTCAGAGAACTTTTCTCACTTGCGCGAACTTTTACAAATGGTTCCATCCTTCTTCATGTCCCGTAGCGACAACATCTGAAGAGTCGGCGTTACCAATTTTCGAGAGAAACGGTCTGCTGAAGAATTATGTTTCCTTTTGCATTGGTAAGGGTAAATATAGCATTCGATGGAACGATGCGCTGTACGAGATATACGACGACATCGACATAGTTCAGCGAATTAAGACACCGCGGCCAGGTCATGTCGTCTGAATGTATGAAAAAAACTCCAGCTCTAAAGGTATGAGACGCAGTACCTGCCGGAAAGCAGGGGAAGATCACCACTCTGCTGGTAATACCAGGAGAAGAAGGAACTGCCTACAATTGGAATTTCCAATTGGCGCCAAACAATGAAGAGGCGTAGTCTTCGAAGAAGAAGAATTTAAGAGTATATGAATTTTATTTAATTTTGACTAACATTTATCCAGATTTTTAACTTTCTAAAGGTTTTTATTTATAAATATTTATCTTTACAAAAAAGGATTTCTGAACCTCTCTTTAAATTCCAGCAATACAAGAGAAATTTAAAATTTTCTTCTACGACAATATTTATACTTCGGACTCTGAAGTTTTTTGTAAGATAGTTTAAATGTGATGCAGAGTTAGCCCCGCTTCAACTAACCATTAATGATTTAACCTCACAATTCCTCAGTGGATCAAAGCTAAAAGCTGTCTTCAATTTGTAAGTATCATAGAGTAGCGAATCGAACAAACTACAACAGCTTTTGAAACATATTCTTAGCAGTTCCAGTGCCGCCTTGCGCCAACATGTCATCTGAGGCGTGTACAGTTATGTTATGGTTAGAATATTTCACTGATAGCTACGCTAAAAACTGACCGAGAAAAATTAAGCTAATACTTTTTCTGCCCTTTAATGCTATAAGAAATGCACATCTGAAGGGTATTATATACGAATAGGACACACTTACGAACCAGAAATCATCCGAATGGTGGCCCAAAGGCGCGCCAAAGCCGATCGAAAGCGAAGGTAATGCTCATTGTTTTCTTCGATATTCGTGGTGTCGTCCATTATGAATACGTTCCAACTGGTCAAACCATCAACAAGGCGTATTATATTGGTGTTATGAGGCGCTTACGAGATGCTATCCGAGTCCGAGTTTGTGGGGCAACAATTCGTGGATTCTTCATCGTGATAGCGCATAATCGCCCAAAGCCATCATTGTGCTTGAATTTTTACCAAACACTCAACAAATATCATTGAATTTTTATCAAACACTCAACAAATATCATTGAGCAAGCGCCGTTTTCACCTGGTATAGCCCGCCGTGACTTTTTCTTATTCTCCACACTGAAATACTGCCCACTTCAGGGAACACGCTTCAACTCAATTGAAGACATCAAAACAAATTCGACGCGAGAGTTGAAGGCCATCCCGGAAAGTGCCTATAAAAAATGTTTTGATGATTGTAATAGAATTCAACAAGTCATATTTAAAGATACTTTTTCTGACATAATCAATGTTCCTTCAGGCGTTCCTCAAGGTAGCCATCTTGGTCCAATTCTGTTCTTGTTATTTATTAACGACATATCATCTGTTGTTAAGTTTTCAAAAGTTTTATTATATGCTGACGATGTAAAACTTTTTAAAACATATACTTCAAACAGCGAAAGATGTCAGTTGCAAACAGACTTAAACAACCTAGTTTTGTTGATCTGGGAGTAACTATGGACCCCAAACTCAATTTTAATCTTCACGTATCTTCCACGGTTTTTAAAGCTAAAGGCGCTCTTAGTTTTGTTAAACGTTGGTCTAAAGAATTTAGAGATCCGCTTACCACAAAAATTCTTTTTACATCTCTGGTGAGGCCTATATTGGAGTATGCTTCTGTGGTTTGGAACCCTAGTTACCAAGTCCATTCGGATAAGTTAGGGTCCGTTCAAAAACAATTTTTACTTTTTGCCTTAAATCATTTGCATTGAGTTCCAGTTAAAAAATCTTCCCCTTACATTAACCGTTTAAAACTTATAAATCTCCCGACACTCGCTAGTCGTAGGGAGATGCTTGGTATAATATTTCTATGTAAAACTCATGAATGGGTCAGTCTGTAGCCCATCTCTCTTATCTGATATTAATTTTAACGTTCCCGCTCGCCCTACCAGGCAGTTTAGACCCTTACTTTTAAAATTTTCTAGAACAAATTTTGAGTTAAACGAACCATTCCGCCGTATATGTCATGATTTCAATTTTCATTCCAGCACATTTGATCTAACAGACTAACTCTTTACCATTAAACAAATTATTTTATCTACTCTTAACAAGTAACATTTAAAAATTATAAACTTTAATCTAATTCTTAATTTCGGCTGTTGAAATTTTTGTTTCTGTAGCTGAGCAGCTTAAGATCGCAACGCTTAAAACTCTCTTGCCTTTTGTGACTCGGCTAATTCCGCTCGTTCGCGGATTGCGCCTCTCGCGTCGGTTGGGCGGGAGGAGGGTAATCGTTGGGTATTATTGGAAGAAGCGTTTGCACATGAGAATCGCTTCAAATGGATGCTACTTTGAAGGCAATAAAATAAATTTGGATGATTATTGGAAAATTGTCGTTTTATTTATAAATTCCCGATACTTTCTTGACAGAGTGTATACTATTTAAATACATATGTATATAAAGAAGAAGTCATTTAAACTACCTTTATTTATATAAGTTATACATATATATAATAACTCCACTATATCTCTAAAAACACACCACATGACTCAATCAAACAATCATTGTGGCATTATGCCTTTCCACACATGCACACACCCACAACCTCTCCCAGTGCTGCCACAGTATATTCCACGTCGTCTTGTAAGTTATCGCTCAACAGCCTATACACGTACAGCAGCGACAATACGCGAAGACATAATAATATATGTTGAATATATAGTCATACAAGCGCCGCCAACCGCCAGACTACCATTGCCCGTGAGTAACATTGAGACGGACGGACTCCCACTGCCGCTATAGAGGACCTAACAGAGAGTTGGTAGCACCCGCCTACGTCGCACGGCATAGCATGAGATGGATGAACTCGTATGAAAATGTTTTATTACAGCATGTTGTACATTTACCGTTACAAATAAGACAAAAGCACATTTATTTCGACAGTAGAGCTGGCTATATGTATGTGTGTGTGTGCGTGAATTTACATTCAGCGTTTTATATCGTTTAAGTGCCTTTGTGTAAGTATTTGCATGGCAGGGCTCTACACAATCGGTGGGAAACTATTTTTTGTTGATGTCAGAGATGCTTGCGGCATGGTTGAGGCGGACCGACAAAGAAGAATGGCATTGATGATGGACGCCTGCACGCACGTACGCACCGCCAGACAGTGCCATTCATTCACACGCAAATCTCTCGAAAACTTGTACTGTCAGCTGACTGTTCGTGCGGATGTACATATGTAGCGGTGTGCAGAACAATCACACACAAGTGGGAGTGTACTTTACATGCAATTGAAATGTTAACACCGTTATTGTGCAGAAAGATGCATGAAGAGGGGTGGCCTGTAAGTGAGAGAGAGGAGAACAGAACACGTACTGCTATTGTCCCTAATACTTATGCACATATTATACTACTTGCGTATAATAAAAAAAAACAATCAGATAAAAGTATGAAAATTAATAAAGTCATTTAAATTTGGTCCAGGTGGCATCCTCATAATATATTGTAATTTGTACTGTTTTCATACGTTTACTTCATCTATTTTCTTTTTCGTAAATACATATATGTTGGCAACCCCGTCTTGGTTTATTTTATCCAGTTAAACTGAATATGCAATAATATTTGCACCCTGACAACCCTATTTTTGAGATGTCGGTGTGTCTTTTTGCACATATTTCTTCCTTCTCAAGATCATTTGTCAGAATCACTGACATCGGACCACTATATACGTTGTGTCAAAAAAAAAAAACCAGAAATAAAATGTATTTTGCTAAATTGGTAAGACTGTACTAAGCCAAATATGTGGGTGATCTCTCAACCACTTTGTTAACAGCAGCTGCTTAAATTGATACTCGAACATCTTTTTAGTGCGATTTTTACAATGGATAAAAACTCGAACAAAGAATTTGTCCAAAAATTTTGTATTTCTAACCTATTTTCGGTGATTCAGCTTTATCAAAAACATAAGCCTACGAGTGGCACAAAGTCTTCCCAGACGCTCGAGATATCGTTGAAGAAAAGCCTCATTCTAGACGACCATTGACCTCTTCAACTGAAGAAAATATTAAAAAAGTGAAGGTGTTTGAAAATAGTAAGGCAATTTTCAGAGAGATGGCCAAAGAGCTCAACATCTCTTGCGAGTCCGGTCGAATGATACGAATTCTGATCCCAAATTCATGGAGAGCATTAAAACTGCCGATAAGACATGGATTTTAACCTGAAAACAAGTCAACAATCATCGAAATGGAAGGAAGAAACGAGCCGAAACCAAAAAAACTACGTGGAAGCCGCTCAAAAATCAAAATGGTGCTCATTGTTTTTTTCGATATTCGTGGTTGGTGGTGGTGCATCATGAATTTCTTCCGAAGGGACAGACGGTCAATAAGAAGTTACATTTGACCGTATTGAAGCGTTGAGAAAATCGAAACTAAAATTGCCGCTCCGTGGAACCCGTTTTCAGTCATCACAAAAAGTGCTTATGAAAAGTATTTCGAGGACTGGAAAAATGATTGATGGAGATTACTTTGAAGACGACAAAATAAATATATATGAACTAGCAGCCCGCTTCGGCTTCATACGGATATTAAACAATAATTTCAAAAATTATAATTTTGTACACACTCTCCCACACATATTTTCCCGTTTTTGCGTGGGGTCATAAAAAATAAGTAAAATGAAGGAAATTCGATTATGAAAGTATATTTTTTGTATTATTATTATTTTTTTTTTAATTTTTGTAAAAATGCTTTCACTATACATTTTACTTTCTCTGCTTCTGATAGATCATTTATTGAGTCAGAACTTCCCTGTAAACGGTATTTGATGTTAATTAACTTTGTAGAAGCAATACGGATAAATTGTTTTTTCATGATATCCGACATAGACCAAAATACAGTTGGCTTTGAGTAAAACATTCTTTTTGTAGGTTAATCCCTACTAATTCGAAAGGTTGGCTTTAGGACTTGTTTGTAGTTAGAGCGAAAGATGTTTTCACTGGAAATTGAAGCCGTTTAAATAAGATTGGCAAATCACTTAGGATCATCGGAATCTTCGATGCTTGCAGGGCTTAAGTTCATTAAAAGCATAATTAGAATTCCAATTTTTAAAGTCAGTTCATGTGTTGGCAGTCCAGAGGGGTTTAATGAATTTAACAACTCCTGGGGATAGTGGACTGCGTCTTCGATGTTAGTCACGGCGTCTATCGATTTGTATTTTTTTATTTCTCCGGGAACTTTTTTAATAATTAAATCGTTTATTTCGTTGACATTATCATTCCTGGATGACAACATTGCCCTAGAACACAACCAATGAAATTTATTTTCGTGCAAATTTTCGATGTCAGGATGTTCAGAATAATATTGCAATTACTGCTAAATTTGGAGTGGGAAAAATTTCTTCGCAAAGCAAGTGATGTGGGAAATCATCATCAGTGATTCCATGAATATGATCTCTCATAAGCGTCTGTAATATTTTTGTGCTTTGATGATATCTGCTTGCGTACCGCTTCTACAAGAAAAGTCTGCCGGAAATCTCCAGCATATATAAAAGTTATCCCGCTCATGAGAGCAAACGAGTTTCTAAGGTCTTTTAATGTTCCGGCCACGGCCTCTATATGTGCTTTATGGCTCATGGTGCATTCAATTATTAACACTATCTTCTCTGATTGTCTTATAGAAATATCTTGTGCATTCAAAAAAAAAAAAAAATGTTGATTTTGTTATTATTCACGCTACAAATGTTTTTAGTTTGTTATCTAGCTCTTTTGGGCATTTTAAAATGAAAAAGAGTTAAACTGTACTACATTCAATTACCTTGTTTATTTCTAACGAAATTCTAAACTTGAAAAATATATGTTGACGCATGCAAATTATTTCTCTACTCCACTTTTCAGTTTGTACAATTTAGTAACAAAATGTTTTGCTTCACAGGAGCCTCAACCTCATTTTATTACATTTTAGGGTCCTGTTGAGCTGCATTTTTGTGAAATCGCCACATCTAATTTGGATTTCCAGTGTGCGTTATATTGAAATTTACGTAAATTATCGCATTATCCGCGCGTTTATCACAAATGCAACGGGAAATCCATATGAAGTACCAAATCTGTACGAACTGGATGTCAAAAAATGTAAACAAAGAGAGACATATTTCACTTGGTATTGTACATTTTGCTCGAACCTTTCAGAACTTACACACCCTTATTAGTGTGTTGCAGCTTAGCTAAATGTTATATAACATTCGAAGTTTTAAATAAAGCCCCGCAAATTATATTACCATTGTTTTATACTGAATTTTATTCAGTATATGACCATGAAATGAGAAAATTTTGAATTTTCTGAAATTTTGCACAGGTCTACTTTCCTTCAGAAGCTGCTCCTTTGTCGGATCGACCGATATCGGACTACTATAACATATAGCTGCCATACAAACTGACCGATCCAACTCAATTCTTTGTATGTAAAATTTTTTTATTAGACAATATGTCTCACGAAATTTAGCAAGGATTATTATCCAAGGCATCGCTTCAAACTCCGCGGAAATTATACAGATCCGACAACTATAGCATAAAGCAGCTATTCAAACTGAGCGATTAAAAGCAAGATAAAGAACTTTTACTAAAAAAACCTGTGAAGGATATTATAGCTTAGGTTTTTTCTTGTTAAAATACATTTGCATCCCCAACACATTGCAGGTTACGACGTATACGCCATCGCAAACACAACTTATTACAAACAGCGTATCCATATATGTATATAGTATTGAAAAATGATAGAAATTTGCAAAAAAGCACACATTTTCGTGTGCTGCTAGAAGCGTAATGCTATTTTCTAAAATAATTTATTTTTGTCTTTCGCCCAACTAAGCAAAGGACGTAAAAAAGCTAGCTTACTTAGAATATTGCATTGCAGCGCTAATGCGATTTTGTCCAACACCAACACTTGCGCAGCATTTGCAATTCAAAAATATATATTTTTACATTTATTTATTACATTTGTTGTTGTTGTACTTTACTTTTAGCTAGTCAGAGTAGAAGGAGAGAAATTCGAATGAAATAAAAGCGCAGGAAGCAGCAGTTTTGGCGAATTCACACACAAATGTCGAAAAAACGCAACGCAAAATGTTAGCGATTTGCGTTAAATGCTGCACATTTCAATGCTTTCGACTAGCCGCAAGCTACCAGCGTTGTGTGCACGTTGTAAGCAATTTTTTCTTCGTTCTGCTATCTCCTTTCTTCCTTTGCCTTTGCAATTTACTACTGTTGCTTGCGCAGCAGCCATTTGTTGCGCTACTATGACATTTCCGTTTTGCCGGCAGCTGTGCAATAGTATGATAGTACGACAGCAACAACAACAACAACTTGTATGTACGTTTTTGTACATAACGGCAGCTGCCCTGCACACGACACTCCATCATTTTCTCGCCAATTTCTGCTTGCGTTATTTGCTATAGCTTGCTGTTGTTTTTGTTGTTGCACGCCATAAATTATGTGACTGCTAGTTTTGGTTGGTTTTTTCGCTGTCACTTCTTTGTCATTACTTATTTTGCTCGCTGGCTGCCTTTTAGTTATTCGACGTTGCTGTTGTTGTGCTTTGTTGTCTTTCTTGGTTTGTTTGCCGCTTTTGCAGCAAGTGTCCGCTAAAACTGCATTTCCGCTTCGCTTAGCGTTACAGAGTAGCTATATAGTTTTTTTTCTTAGTATTTCGCTTGTTGCTGCTACCTTTTGTTTGCCCTCGAGCTCATTTTTCATAAAAATGCCAGACAAACTGCATTTAATTTCATTTCGCTGCCTTCGGTTCCACTCGGAAGTCAGGCAGCCAGCTGGCAGCATGCTTGAGTGATGCTGTGACGGGGCAATGAATAGCTGCGCTGAAGAGCCTGAAAAACTGTATGCATATAAATGTGTATGTGTGTATGTATCTATGTATCTGTATACGTATACATATACAGGTTACATATATTTTTGTATGTAAGCCACTAAAATGCCACTAACAACACTAAGCACCTGCGCTTTGGCAAATTGCTTACTTCGTGTTGCATACTTTATGGCGCCTTGCATCAGTTTTCATCATTTTGCCGCAGTTATGTCAGCTAGTCGTCGAAAATTTATGTCATTAGTTTACCAACAACATTCTATGCAATTTGCTAGTAACCTTGCTGGACGGGCAACAACTGGCGGCGAGACTAATGTGTGTGTGTGTGTGTCTGCAACGTCATTAACGGTATTATTTATAACACTTTCTCAGGTTTTTTTCATTATATTTCAAACCAAGGTGTGTAATTTCCGCTCACTTGACGGTTGTTAAAATGAAACCTATTACCATTGTTGCTGTTATTGTAATTACTTGATTGTTTTCTGAAGTTATTTTTTTGCCTTCACTTTGTCGTTTTATCCTAAACAGGGTACACTAAGTTTGTAATACGCAGAAGAAAATGTCGTTGGCCCTATAGAAGATACATACATATATCTATGCACGTGTTCAATATAACAATCTCAGATATATGTTTATGCCCACACTAAATCTTCAGTTTTTGAGATATCGATTCGAAATTTTCAAAACGTCTTCTCTTTATTAAGAAGCTTCTCATTTATCGGAAGTGCTGATATTGGACTAGTATAACAAATAGCTACCATACAAACTGAACGATCAAAATCTAGTTAGTATACAAGATTCGGCATAGGGTTTTCTCCAAGCAACAATATAATCTACGAAAAAATTGTTCAGATCGTATCACTATACATAGTATATATCTGTGATATGAACGGGACGTTCAAAATCTCGTTCTTGTATGGAAAACTTTTTGGTCTGACAAGATACTATCTTCACGAAACTTGGCACGGATTATTGCCTAAGGCAAGGCTACAATTTCCAAAAATATTGTTCAGATCGGATCACTGTAGCATATAGCTGTCATAAAAACTGATCGATCAAATTCAAATTTGTGTATGGAAAATTTTTATATTTGACAAGATATCGTCATAAAATTGGCATGGATTATTATTTAGGCCAAAGCGAGAATTTTCAAACAAGTTATTCAGATCGGGCCAGTATTGTATATAATTGCCCTACAAAATGATCCAAGCCAAACGATACTCTAATACTCTTGTATGCCAAAAGAAATGAAACTTTCATCATTATTATAGCGCAAACGCCGTTAACTTCATTTACAATTTTTTTTGGCATTCAGTTTTGAATTTCGTCCACCTCATGCAAAGTATCCGGTGACTGTGTTTGACTGCGTTAACTAAATCTGCTCATTCCATCAACTTTTTGTGTTTTTGTCAACTTTTTTCTTAACTCTTCTTCACTTTCCCAATTCCTTTATTCATCAATTGCTTCTTTAGTTAGTTGTTGTTGCTTTTGAATTTAATTCTATTGTCGTTGACTAAATCTGGCAATTTGTGCGCTATCAGTCTCTGCTGCTTCTCTTTTTACAACTCTCGTTTGCTTTAGCTCGATATGCGCAATTGTTCCTTGTGCTTCTCATTCTCTTTTATATAGTTTTCTATACTTTTTCCTTATAATGTTAAATATCCTACTTATTTTTTCTTGCCTTTTTTTGTTCCACTCTTTAATTATCCGCTCTCATTTTTTCTCTCCTTTAATGAGCGTTCTCATTTTGTCCCGTTTTTTTAAAAATATATGTTTTTTGGTGTTTTTGTAATTTTATTGCAACAATTTTTCATTTAGTCATTTGCTGGCTTAGGCTATCGTTTACTTTTACTAGCTTTACAGTTGTGGACAATGAAATAGAAAGAAACTAAATTAAAATATTACACTACAAGGTGCTTTCTTAAGTAAACAGGACTTTAAAAAACAGAACAAATGGCTTTTTCGCAAAATCAATTTATTTCATTCAAAATAGTCTCCTTCTGCATCAATACAGCTTTTTGTACAGTCTAAAAGCATGTCTAATGAGTGTTTCAGCTCTTTGGCCGGTACGGCCGCCAGTATGCCGGTGCAAGCCTTTTGAGTGGCCTCTACGTCTGCATAACGTTTTCCTTTCATGGGCAAATGCATTTTTCCGAAAAGGAAGAAGTCGCACGGTGTCATATCAGGTGAATACGGGGAGTGGTTAATGGTTAAAATGTGATTTTTGGTCAAATAATCATGCTTCGAATGTTGAATTCTGAGCAATTTTTGGTCGTCAGTCAATTTGTGCGGAACAAACCGTGCACACACCTTTCGTAAGCCGAAATGTTTGGTCCATTCCATTTCCATGAATTTCAATGATGATTTCGGCTGATTTATGATGAATTCATGCACAGTTTCGATTGAGTTTCCGGTGATCACGGATTTTGATTGGCCCACATGTTGATCGGCATTTATGTTCTCACGACCATTTTGAAAACGTTGAAACCACTCATGCACTCTGCTACGGGATAGGCAATCATCGCCATAAACTTGTTTCATCAATTGAAGCGTTTCGGTAAAAGTTTTACCAATTTTAAAACAAAGTTTATTAATCTTTGTTCGAAGCTCATTTTCGCACCGATAACACAAACATACTGACACTTAAAACGCAATAACTTCACTTCCAATCAATGAAATGTCACGAAATTCTCACTAGACAATCATAAAAATATCAGTTTCTAACGCACCATTCGACATATAGATGGCGCTAGATTCATGAAGATTCCTGTTTACTTTAGAATGCAGCTTTTAGAATATCCTTGTATCCTAGGGAGTTTAAACATGGATTGGCATCTATAAGATTTTCAAACCTGAGTTTCGAATTAAAGTAGTTTTTCGCTGCAGCATCATTGCCCATGCGTTCGATACTGTGTGACAAACGCATTCGTTGGATATTTATGCGCTTCACTATATATTCGTGTCTACGTAGCGGTGGACAAGGCTTGCGGAAAACAGTTCTCTAGAATACTCTAAATGATTTCTCATTTCGGTTTATCATCATCCATGTTTCTGCGCTGTATAATAAGACGGGATGGAAGAGAGACTTATAAAGCAGAATCTTTTTTAATCGAAATAGGAATATGCCGTTTAGTAGCATCCCTAACCTAAAATAGCACCTCTTAACAAGAGCTGTTCTACGTAAGATCTACAGTTTGAATTTTTGTGTGTAGCCTTCAGGTACTTAACGTTGCCCTCGTTCATCAAAAGACCAACCTCTTTCACTTATTTTTAACGATGCTAATATCATATGTGTACCCCAGTAGCTGCACAAGAAAGAATGACTGCCTAAAACCTCGCCTGGTATCGAACGGCTCGGAGAGGTCATTCCAATTTTGACAGAGCTAATAATTGTGCTCAACTAATTTTGCATATCCGTAAGATTTTCGCAGTGATACCAAATTTTGACATGGCGTCGAATAAGCAGCTGCTCTCGAAAGTGGCTTTGAAATTGACAAAAAATGGGTACCGATCTGTTTGCCAAAAGTCTTCTCCAGGATTTGAAGTATTGTACAAAATTAATATGATAGATTTGCTAGATCTAAAATTACACTGATAAAGTTCGTTAAGTTTATTTAAATCCAAGTAAAATTGTAGGTTAGCTTTACATATTTATGTAGAGTTGGAAAACTACTGTCACGTATTGCTGGAGTGCAGGATACTATGGTAGCTAAAAAAACGGGTTTACAGATGTTTTTTTAAGGAAAATGTCACAAAGAGTATTCGTATACTCACATCGCTTAGGTCTAAAATAAGTACGCCCCTTCGCTATTTGAATCGCGGGAGTATATAGACTCAGCGCCAAGAAAAAAATAGTTTATATTTCATCGAATTTAGACAATCTCGTTTAAAGCGAGATTATGTTTTATTAAACTATTTCTCTAGCACGGTTCAGAGAAGATCTTTCTTTGATTTTAAACTCTTATAGATTTCAAAGCGCAAATCACACATACCTGTATTAATACCTCAGTTTTATTTTGAACTCAAAATTCGTAAGTTCTTCTATTGTAGTGGCCGTCGCTGTATCTCTCCGAATTTTTTTACAATTCTATCCTTTTTCTTATACTTGATCATCGCTTACTTTGCATCATAGCATTAATTTCTCATTCTCCTTTCCGCCCTCGGACTGCCGCTGCTTCGCTACTCTCCTGCTCATTATGCAAGGTAAGAGGAACCTGTGACAGCGGAAAATCGTTGTCTAGGTGAGCTTTAATTAGGGATTTCAGTTTCTTTTGCGCGCCATTGCCAGCGAAAGCGCGCGCACAAAACGTTGACTTTAATCGTTGCACCAATGAACTTAAGCACAATTGATGTGCTTTGTGTCGAGCGCTTTTGCAGCGTGCGAGACGAAGAGGGGCTGCGGAATTTGTGTAAAAGATGATGGCAGTAAAGTGCATTTTTCCTTCTTTTTTCGTACTTGCCTTATTCAAGCGCTGCGCTGCGTCAGTTATTGTTGTTGTTTTTTTTGCTGTGTGCTTAAATCTTGTGTAAGAAATGCTTTCGTTTTGATTAATACAGCGGAGGCTATTATGGAGCAGTTTCTCTTTTTTTTTGTATGAAAAGTGTATAAAGTGTAAAAAAAACGCTTTTAGTATTCTTGTAGCTTTGATTAGAATCGAGAAAGTGTTTGGAAATTGATTAAATATTGCGAGAGTTAGTTGACAAGGGTCCGTAGATTTATTAAAGGATACGATTATATCGATTATATATTTAGTTGATTACGCGGAAAACAACAGAAACAGATAGAAAATTAATTTTAGTGAAGATTCACTGCAGCTTATCTTAAGCTTCTAAAAACTAGTAGGAATCGCAATGATAACATCAGTAGACATATTTGTAATAACCAATGAAATGTTAATCTTAGCACTCCATTGGTATTTTTTGTGTTTTGATTTCAATAATTTGAAAGTTACAGTGGTGTAGCAACGCAACTGGGCCTTTATGAGGCCCATAGTGTTCGTAAATCGTAATCGCCTGTTCAGAAAATAACCAGTTTTTGTCAGAAATTACGTTTCATACAAACAACGCCAGGGCCAACCAATGGAGACAAAAGGAGTTTGATTGTAATGTTTTTGAGCGCATTTGGAATGTTGCAAAGGCACCAGGTGAAGGCGGTACCAACTTAGTATCCGAGGTGCAGAAATAACCAGTTGCAGCAAGCGACGAAACTAAGCGTAGAACAAGATACCTTAAAAAGCGAAAGCCCGTATACTGATGGAAGGACGCAATCGGCACGCTGAGTAAACTCTGCCACTCAGCTAGACGTCGCCTACAGCGCAAGCAGGGCTGTGAGAACGAAGGTCGCTTCAGACAAACTTTTAAAAGCCAATAAAAGCTCCTAAACGCAACCAATGGTCGTAGCAAAACACCCTGTTTTAAAAATTGTCTGAAGAAGCAAACATAGACCCTTGGAGAACTGCTTACAAAATATTTTATATATATCGAAGTTCAAAAATAAGTCTCTGCAGTCAAAGAACTTATCATTTAGCAGGAAAGTCGTCGACACATTATTTCCGACACATGATCCCACTTCCTGTGCTCAGCGGACTATTTGGAAATATTTTTGACCATGAGTTTAGAGTATGCTGAACACAAAACGAAAGTCTTGCTCATAAGTACAAGGAAGGGAGAAGAAAAGATATCACTCACATAATATTGTAAGCAGCACCAATATGGATACAGGCACTATCAATTAAAACATATGCAAAACAAATAAACGCTGTGCATAGGCTCACTGCTTTAGGAGTAACAAGTGCTTTCCGAACGATATCAATCGACACTTTTGAATTCCAGCTAGTATGCCGCCCATTGACATCCAGCGAGCCGAATTCACGTGATATCAAACCTCAACCAAAGGACGGTGGACCCACAGACTAAGCATAAATAACATGGGAATGTAGACTTCCGCCCAACCCAAATAGGGAGTGGACCTCAGTCCGTACTGACCAACGTGTACAGAGTGCATAGAAGACTCTGAGTATGAATTTTTATACTCTCGCAACAAAGTTGCTAAGGAAAGTATTATAGTTTTGTTCACATAACGGTTGTTTGTAAGTCCTAAAACTAAATAATATATCTATATATCTATATATATAAAAATAAGTGGCAATTTAATGGTACGCTATAGCTCAAGAACCACTGAACGAATCACCTCCAAATTTTTAGGGTACCTTCGGGCCTATGAGTAGATGGTTTCTGTGAAGTTTGCATTGCATTGGACAAGTGGTTTCCAAGATATATGGTCTGTTCTGAAATGCACCATGTTGCGCAAACTGCTTTTGCCCGACCAGCAGCACTGCAAAATGTAAGTATTAGAAAAAAGTCGCCGCTCAGCTAGTTAGCAAGAATGATGCATAACGAGGCATCTCGACAGGATAGAATATATAGAATACGAACTGTCAAATCTATAACTATTGCCATTGCCAAATCTGTATGTGGGCATTTGCTATCATGATATAATCATTTGCGCAAAGGCGTAGGGTAGGTAGGTTCGAGCTGATGTAGCCCATGCTTTGAGCTCTTGAAAAATTTATTTTATCATTTGCGAAATGCCGTCGGGTAGGTAGCTGATGTAGCGCACGTTTTGAGCTTTTGAGCTGTTGAACTCTTTAAATCTTTTATGTGGAAAATAAAAAAGGATAAAGATCCTTTTGTTTACAAATGTATTTCTGGGAAAAATAAAATAAAGATAAAGATCCCTTTGTTTGCAAATGTATTTCTGGGAAAAATAAAATAATAACAAAGGATAAAGATCCTTTTTTTTACAAATGTATTTTTGAGAAAAAAAAGAATTCATATATTTGGGCTAATAATTGTGGCATAAATTTATTATTTTTATTTTTTGGATGCGCCTGGTGGTACGGGAAAAACATTTGTCATATCACTGATTTTGGCTGCCATTCGATCGCAAAACAAAATTGCACTGGCACTAGCTTCGTCTGGAATTGCGGCGACTTTATTGGATGGTGGACGAACAGCACACTCCGCATTAAAATTGCCATTGAATGTACACGTGCTTGAAAATCCCACATGCAATATTTCAAGGAATTCTGCAATGGCAAAAGTTTTGCGGCAAACAGACATCATTTTATTGGATGAATGTACGATGACTCATAAAAAATCGCTAGAAGCACTTGATCGGACATTGAAAGATATACGTGGCAATGCTGGAATATTTGGTGGAGCATTAATTTTGTTGTCCGGCGATTTTCGCCAAACATTACCAGTGATTCCAAGATCAACACCGGCGGATGAGATCAACGCATGCTTAAAGTCATCGATTTTGTGGCGACATGTTCAAACTATGACACTGAATATTAACATGCGTGTTCAGTTGAACAATGATCCATCTGCATATCACTTTTCAAAACAATTGTTGGACATCGGCAATGGTAAAATTCAAAGCACCAACGGATTTATAACGTTGCCAAACAATTGTTGCACCATTGTTGAATCTCATGATGAACTAATTGATCGCGTCTTTCCAAACATTGTTGGAAATATTATGAATCATACTTGGTTAAGAGAACGCGCAATACTGGCACCAAAAAATGTTAATGTAAATGACATTAATTTTGAGATTCAAGAAAAATTGCCAGGTGTCGTAACATCATATAAATCATTCGACAGCGCAATGAATCAAGATGATGCAGTAAATTATCCAATTGAATTTTTGAATTCTTTGGAACCGCCTGGTATGCCGCCTCATTGCTTGAATTTAAAGATCGGCTCATCCATCATTTTGTTACGTAATTTAAATGCACCAAAGCTTTGCAATGGAACACGACTTGCAGTAAAAAAACTTATGTTAAATTTGATTGAAGCCACAATATTGACTGGCACAGCGAAAGGTGATGTTGTGCTTATACCACGTATTCCGATAATCCCGACTGACATGCCTTTCGAATTTAAGCGCTTGCAATTTCCAGTGCGCCTGGCATTTGCAATGTCGATAAATAAAGCACAAGGGCAAACGCTTAAAGTGTGCGGTTTGAATTTGATAGAGCCGTGTTTTTCGCATGGCCAGTTCTACGTGGCATGCTCAAGAGTGGGAATGCCACATTCCTTATTCATCTTTACTACAGATGGAAAAACCAAAAATATTGTTTATCCTAATGTATTGGCTTAAGAAAGAAAAATATTAAATAAAACAGATTTTTCGAACTTTCACAACAAAAAAAATTATACTTCACCAACACAACAAAAATCGAATGAAATGACTTAAGAAATTTTTTTTTTGAAATAAAACAAATATTTTGAAATTTCACATTAAAATAGAAATGCTAGAAGTTTCCATTATAGTGTTGCATGGGTGTAGCAACGCACACCGGGCCCCGCTAGTAGAGTTATATATGTCAAAGTGATCAGGGTGACGAGTAGAGTTGAAATTCGGACTTGAGTAAAAATTGAGATATCATGATGAAACTTGGTGCACGTGTTTCTTGGCTCCATAAAAAGATTAAGTTCGAAGATGGGCAAAATCGGCTCACTGCCACGCCCACAAAATGGCTAAAACCGAAAACCTATAAAGTGTCTTAACTAAGCCATAAATAATGATATTAAAGTGAAATTTGGCACAAACGATCGCATTAGGAAGGGGCATATTTGAACGCAATTGTTTTGGAAAAGTGGGCGTGGCCCCGCCTCCTACTAAGTTTTTTGTACATATCTCGGAAACTACTATAGCTATGTCAACCAAACTCTATAGAGTCGTTTCCTTCAGAAATTTCCATATACAGTTCAAAAATGAAAGAAATCGGATAATAATCACGCCCACCTCCCATACAAAGGTTGTATTGAAAATCACTAAAAGTGCGTTAGCCGACTAACAAAAAACGTCAGAAATAAAAAATTGTACGGAAGAAATGGCAGAAAAAATCTGCAGCCAGACTTTTTTTAAAAATTGAAAATGGGCGTGGCGTCGCCCACTTATGGACCAAAAACCATATCTCGAGAACTACTAGACCGATTTCAATGAAATTCGGTATATAATATTTTCTTAACACCCTGATGATATGTACGAAATATGGGTGAAATCAGTTCACAACCACGCCTTCTTTCAATATAACGCTATTTTGAATTCCATCTGATGTGTTCTCTGTATAATATATAAATTAGGAAATGAAAATACAATGCAATACTCAAAGTACACAAATTGATTTAATCTAATTAATTTTACAGCAAAATAAAAAAAATATGTAAATGACGGATAATGAAATCTCGATTATTACTTTATCATGCGAGAGTATAAAATGTTCGGTGAAACCCGAACTTAGCCCATCCTTAGTTGTTTTCAGTACAAATCGTTCAACTTTATTTCGAAAATTCACGTTCTTCGCTCAACCTATGGTCAACATACGCGGCTTACTGAGTGTCCTATTTACAACGCTATTACTTATATTGAGACCCATCATTAAAATAAAAGTATTTTGAAATTTTCTTATCACATTTCATTTAACTCGATCTTAAATGCCATTACATTAGCGAGTAGAAGTTCTTTAAATGGATTCATTAATGTCAATTGGAACGAAGGGTTAGTCGTGATAAGAGAACGAAGAGTACGAGATCGTACTTGAGTTCCAGCTGCAAGCTATGTGAAAAAAAAGAAAAAAGATTTCTGAGTATAGCAGTTTTGATTGATTGGTTAAATTGCTGATTGGCTGAATCCAATGAAGAAATACTATATATGTCTCAACAAAAACAAATAAATAAATAAAAAAATGAGCATAGCATTAGTTCCTAATTAAGTACTCCCAATTAGTTCTGTTCTCCCTGTCTTAAAGAAAAGTTTACCGGTGAAACTTTTGGTATCATATGTAGGGTTAGACTAGATCAAAAAATTAAATTATATTTTGTAAAATAAGAAGTAATAAGTCAAATTGACTTACATATTTAGTTTATATCATAGCTTATAAATAATTCTGTTTGTTATAAGCAACAAATTGTCGTATTGACTGCTGACTTGTTATGAGAAGTGAGGTTAGACAAAAAGCGTAAACTGCTTTAAGTTCTCTCAAAAAATATGGCAATAAGAAGGAAATATAAATAAATTGTGATTCTTAGTTTCTAATGCTGAAAGGGTAATATACTCTAAGTAATAAATTGATCTTTGATTTGTCACGAAAAGTGGAGTTAATAAAAGACAGCAAACTAATTTGAGCGCCTTTGGGAAATATTATGATATTGAGAAAAATAAAAACCCTTTTAAAGTTAGATAGATTTGCTGATTTATCCAATGTGGTTTGAAAAGCTATCTTCATTGGCTTGCCGCACTGTTCTTGTAACCATTCTTATCTTTCATTAAAAAAAAAAATCCTTCTTTTTTTGTGTGCGTACCTAAATTTGGCTACTTTCTGAGCAAATAAAAGTCAGCTAACATAAAACCTTGACATATTTTCGAAAGGAAATCAGGCACAGTAAGCGAGCAGCTGCGCGCGCTCTTTGTATTACAAAGCCATATGAAACGTTACTGCCTGGGTATTTGATACGTAGAGCTTTGAAGTGCTTATAACCACCATTTGCACTCACACTAGCACTTCGTTTGCTACTTTCTTGGCCTTTGTACCCTTTCAAATATGCTCCACTTCCAGCAATTTGCTAAGTCGTGTGGAAACGACTTTTGCTTTTACATTTCTCCTCCTTCACTCACTCTCTCTCCCCGTCCCTTGAACATACTACCTGTGGTTTTTCGAGATCTGCACAAATTTCCAACGCAAGGAGCCCCTCACTATTACTTATACGCATAGGTACTTGGAGTATGTGAGTGCGAGCGCAATTTCTCATTTTAAGCGTCTCAACTTCAGCTACGGAATTCACTTGCACGCGCCCAGACGCATGTGTATGACTTTTTCCTTATTACGCATGAAGAAACAGCGCTCATTTCAATACCAGTAGGAGCGCACATATGTGTGTGTATATGCCCGACTATTTGTGTTGGCCTCCCGCTATTTTAGCGCCCATTTGTGTTAGGATTTCACTTGGCATTTAAGCCGTTCAAGCGTTGTAAAGCCAGCAGAAAGTTTTCGTGCTAGCATGCAAGTCCTCGACTTCGCTTGCATTAACTGCACATGTTTGCACAGCTCAACGCACATATGCAAATTGAAATTTTTGAAATATTCACAAGCCTTCAACTGCCATATGTGAACGCTGCTTTGCGTTTAAGATCAAGTACAGGTGCACACAATTACTTATACATATTCAGTATATGTGCTTTATTGTAAGTATGTGTGTAATAATACTCAAAAGTAAATAGCGCGTCGTTTTGCAGATTTCTATTTCATACATACCATCTATGAAAATTCTATAAAGCCTTACTTATAAAGCCGAATATTTCGAGAAATATTAATGATAGCGATTTTGACCTTGGACCAAAAATAAAATTTCCTACAAGTTTGTCTTTTACATTTTTTCTATAGCTCTTCTCATTTACGTGATATAAGTATACAAAAAAAAACAAGGTCAGGCTTAGAGCCCCGTACTACTTCGCCGGTGTGAGTTTCGTCTTTGTTGCGCTGGGCACTTTTGTAGGGCGAACAATTCTGAGAAATATGCGTCTAAAGCCAAAGCGATGTCATAAAATACCTCTGATCTGTAGGAATTTAAAGATAAAAAATCACGATTGTGGTGTATTTTCTATGGAAAATTTTTAGATGCCTTGGTCCAGTTCTTAATGTTAATATTAAGGGGTTATATACAGTTAGGACTTTAAGAAAAATCGATTTTTTTGGCGTTCTCTTAATATATATATATCTGAGTATACACACACAAAATTTCAAGTCGATCCGACGAATATTTTCGAAGTTATAGACACATTAGTGAAGGCGCGCCGACTACATGTAAAGTGCATTCAAATCTTTTAACTCGTTTTTCTCGAAACGGTGTTTTCAAAGGCGGTGAGCAAGATTTCTCAGAAACGGCTAAGCCGATCGGTCTGAAATTTTTTCACAAGCTTTTTAACTACATGTTTTAGTAATTAATCGAAGGATTTCCCCATCCGATGAAAATTTCTTATTTTTATAAACAATAACAAACCAAAATTCGGGTCTTTAATTTTGGTCGAAAATCGAACCTTTTGCTTTGAGTAGCCGCCATTTTGTCAAAAAATCTTTTTTTGCTAGTTCCTTCGATCAGTCACTAGATTATCTATTATATGTATTAATGAAATTTATTTGGTTTTTGCATTTTAGATGATCCAGTCCAGAGATATCGTGCTCACCGCAAGAGGCCTTTTTTTTGCGGACCTCTGCAAAATTGCCAATATCAACGTTCCCGATAATTATTTTTGGCAAATATGTGAATATAGTTTAAGGTTTTCATAATATACCTGTCAAGTTTCAAATCAATAAACCAAATAGTTGGCTTAGAAAAATTTTTTGAAAAATGCCTTTTTTTCGACCTCCTAACTGTATATAACCCCTTAAGGAGTAAAATATTCAGAGAATTTTTTTTAGGGTATTTCCAAGGAAATTTCGTGACGGGCATGAAAAAAATAAATAGCTCAAAGAAAAAAAAACACCCTAAGGTATACCTATGAGCTCGAAGTTTTCTTACGATGACCTTATTCGTATCTGATTTATGGAATTTCATCTAAAGGCAAGAACTGCCACGCTATCCAACCTTAACTCTGGCATCTAGACGCCATTGCGTAACATCATTGCTTTGCAGTTTAATGCTTCTTTACATCTATTAGGGGCTGGTGCACGCGCACTCTTTAAATATTTTAATCCATAGATACTTCACCGATGATTCCACCGGCCCACAAACCACACCAAACCGTTAAATTTTTCTGGACGAAATGGCAGCTCTTGAATCTCTTCCGGCTACTATTCGTCCCAAATGAGGAAAGTTTACTTTTTTATCATAGACCCAAGCGTTGTCGTTTGGTAAGGTCGAGCAGCTACAATTCGTGTTCGAGGTTTATTTTTTACGCTTTCAGTATAAGATTTCAACGTAAATAGCGCGAACGGAGTCCAAGAGGCTGCGAACGGAGCCGAATCGACTCTCCATGGTCTTCGTGTACATTCTCAGCTACGACTGCTATATTTTCTTCAATGTGTGCTGGACGTGTTCGATTCGGTCGAATATTATCAAGATTGGTGATGGTGTGGCGAATAGTACACTCAGTAGGACGATTATATTGACCATAAGTTGACGAAGCGCGCGAAATACATTATTTACATAACGTGAATTTTCGTAATAAAATTGAACGAGTTGGAAGCGCTGTTTAGGCATATATACATATGGATCCTTCATTGGCTTACAGTTCTTATCGAATTTCTTAATAAACAGTAATACGGGCAGATGCAGAACGTTCTGTGAAACTAAAAATGTTTTCTTTAAGCTTTGGTCATAGTAGAATAAGAACCATATATAATTTCAAAATAGAAAGAAGAGACTTTAACTAATACAACTTAATCTGACATTTGCAACAGTTATTTGTATAGTTTGGTTATCATCGTAGCTTAGGTCCTCGCTTTACTATGTGCCTAGCCTTAGTAATATTCCCATAATCAAAAAAGGCTTACAGATCACGATTAGATTAAAAGGCAAACGAATTATGACTTTCCAATCACTTGAAGGTATAAGAGCACGACTATTGGAACCTCTACAAGATATTTAAACACTTTTAAGTACCGTTTTGTATGTATATACAATACAATTCTAGTCAAGTTTCAAACATATGAGCATCGACAACCAGCTGGTAAAACTTTAACATTATTAAAGTTGGAAATCTTCAATAAATAGCCAGACAGCTGTTATGCACTTCAGCTGCTACACAACAAAAAATGTGTAAGAAGCCCAGTTCAAGGTTCTTTACATCAAAAAAAGCTGTTAGTTTGGCACTTTTGCTTTTTATTCAAAGAAAAGCAAGGTAAAAAAGTATGTATCTGATAAGTGGCAAAAAGCGAGAGAAAGAGAGAATTGAGAGAAGTTGAAGCAAATCAGCTTAGTTGTATGCCTGACAGCTGCACGAAACATAAAACAAGAAGAAACGTAGAAGAAATTGCCATTCAAACGCACACAGCAAGTGCAAGTACTCAGTCAGTCCATCAGTGTACGAGTCCGCCAGGTAGCCTGTGGCGTTGGCAGCTGCTTTAACGAGTGATTCAGCGGCTGCCCCCAGACGAACACTCAATCACATATGCACATTCTCTGGTGTTGAGGAGTAGACTGCGCTGTCGATGCCGCCACTGCTTTTTCTCAATGTTGCTGTTGTTGTTGCTCATTGCGAAATTTCGCACAATTATCTCGGCGCGTGCAATGAGTGCTTTCATTTTTTCGCTCGTTATGCAAAAGCGAAAATCTTCGTTGTTGTTCTTGTGTTCTATATTTTTGACGCGACAGACGCCTGCTGCTGGCTCTCTACTCCATTTCAATTGACCGAAAACATGGAAAAGGACTTACACGTGAATGCGAATGTCCATATATCGTATTTATGTTGGGATTTGGCTTAGTTCTACTTTCTTTTTTTTCATCTTCATTTTATTTAAAATTTCCGTTTTTGCAATTTTCGTCCATTCGAAATCTGCTTATCTTTTTTCTGAGGTTGGATATTCAAATTTTGATTAATCTGATCTAATTTTCTCCTAAACTGAAATTCCGCACCCCGAAACCGAAAAATCAAGGAATTGGTCCATTAAAATTTGATCTATAATTCTTTTTTATCGTTTAATACATTTTAGTTTCACAAACTTACAATAAGCTTCATATTATGGACGATCAACAAAATAATGTTTGACGTCTTGGGTAAGAAGAACACCTCTACGAAAGTTGTTGCCGAAAACTTGACAAATATGAAATTCTTTTTAAAACATCCCTCATTATAGGACTAATAGATTGAATCCTCCTCAGTTTCATTGGACCATCTTACTCTTGAATAACTGCAAGCTTGAAATCGGGTACCAATTAAAGTTTAACAGGGATCTGCTGGTCCCTTACGTATATAATTACAAAACAAAAAAGAAATTCCTTTGTAAAGAAGGGAAACTTCGGGGTCTTTTAGTTAGTTTTGAAAAGTGTGTTTGACGATAATGCGGTGAAAAAAGTTAAATTTTCGTTCATTCTTCCAAATCAATTTCGTACCTTTCAAAGTAATTCCTTTCCGAAAAAACACATTTTGCTAACGCTTCTTCCAGTCCTTGAAATATTCGGAATAGTCTTTTTCCAGTAAAGCTTTCAAGATTTTCTTCCACCTATTTGGTTTTTAACTCCTCCATCGTGTCAAAATGGCATCCGCGTATTGTCTTTTGAGTGGGTTAAATAGCCAGAAGTCGCAGAGGACCAAATCAGGTAAATATGATAGATGCGGCGCGATATGAATAGAATTTTTGGCAAAAAAGTCGCAAGGAACTATAACAGTACGACAAATTGCATTACCGTGATGAATAAACCAAAGACCGTTCGCCCATAATTTCGGCCGTCGGCATAGCTTGACGCAAACGACGCTTAACGTTTAAGACAACCCGACGGAAAGAAAAAAAGTGGACTACACAGCGATAATCATCTCACCTTACGTTTTGGTGTCAGTAGTACTTTAAGTAATCAATACTCCTATACTTCTAGTTGAAATTTAGAATTATTGACATTTTCTTGTCAAATTTATTTCGAAGCTTTATGCAAAGGTCATGACGACCTTTATTGGAACAGTGGAATAAATGGAATGTGTCCAAATTAAATGACAAGGAAGCTGACACTAGCCGATGGTTATTCCACAGCGATCATATTCACTGGTCGAAAGACTACAGACAGGATCTTAATGTTGCGGTCAATGACAGTAAAATTCTAATTGAAATTTTGGGGAGATATTGCACTCGACAGCCTATTCTCTTTCATCCTGTACACAACCTATCGTTATCACATGCGAAACGTTGTGGACAACTTACAAGACAATCGATTAGTGATAAATTAAGCAGCAATGTAGGCGAAACAGTTTGAGATCTGTCAGAATACAGCACTCGGTAGAATAACAGGGTGTCTTTTGATGGTCTTCTATCGAATATCTACACCTTGAGGATCGCATGCTTCCGATTAATGAATACAATAACTTTTTCCACAAGGATTCTTCTCCTTTAAGTCTTCTGCTTTAAGCAAAACTTGATATTGTACACGTTACCGACTAGTCCTTGGGCGCAACAGGCTTCAGACAAGAACTGAATGCTATTTGCAGTGGAGCTACTAAATGAAATCTAACTATGACTATAACAACAGAAGTTCGAGTCGCCTCTCAAATCTAGAGTGACTTTTGGCTGGGTTCGTTTTGAATATTGCAGATAGTTAAATTCCTACTTATATAGAATCGACCAAATCTATGTCCTTACTCCAAACCTTTGTATGCATGCCTCATGAAATCAACTTATCATGAATCGACTTATCATGATAGGACCTCGTCGAAACAGTACGTTTCCTCACTCCCGTTAGATGATTTTGATGAGAAGAGCAACTGGAAACCGTTACAACAACAAGAACTACCTTAATGAAGTAAAAAAACGGTATAAGCACTTTGGCTACTACTCTTTGCCTAAGAAACATTCAGCAATATCAGTTATGAGAAAATGTCGAAAGGAACCAGAGCTAACCCTTAATGAAGATAGAAAAATCATATCCATAGAATATGTTAGAAAATATTTAACCATAATAGTCATGTTTCATCTAAATCCAGGTCCGATCAGATAACTCGAAAAGAGCTAGATCTAAGCTCAAATGGAGATATAAGACCATTATAGTTATACAGACTAGATCCTTTTACATCTAAATCCAGGTCCGACCAAACGACGCACCGCCAATTTGTAGTGAGAACTGTCGCTACATGAGTTACCTCTTAAGGTTTCAAAACAGTAAAAATATTTTAACAGTGTAGTATTACTTTTCCTATATGCCAAAAAGATTGACAGATTGTTGTTGTTTTAACCGTATAACTTGCATTGACTAACCTTGAGAAATTTCGTCAGCTTGATAGTTATTTAGCGGATATAAAGCCAGGTGAAATCGATCGATTAGACGCGAACGATCAGTACGTGTCTCCAATTCTTAAACAGGTTTTACCTAACACGACTTTTTTTCATATGTTCAAATGACTTTTTCTAACAGCGACGCTATAATTCAAATCGATCAAGTTTGAATCTTTAAAAAGTAATGACATCTAGACTTTACCGAGCACATATGTACAGGATTTTATGACCAAAGCAGATAAGTTGAAGTAGTACTAGTACTTAACCAACTATGAGCTGTTAGCTATCACAATTCTATTAACAACCTCAGTTTCAAATTTCAAAAATGTGGCATCAGTAAACACGTTAGTTAAGCAATCAACCAAAATGGGTAAAATCCTCCCATCGACTTATCTTAGGTTTCATCACAAGCATTTCTTCATGCCTCCACGCAGACATCGTGCATAAAATCATCAACTGAGATGACCTTGCAATACTTTGAAGAAATAAAAAAAATGTCTTAACAGCTTATAATTTTCCAGTTTTCTCTGTTAAGCTGCTACTATGACTCCCGCGCAAAGCTTTCTATTCTTCACGCCCTTGCGATCATTCTCATAAAACTTCTATCTACTTCACGCTCAGCCACGCGGCGTTTGAATTCTCTTGCTTCACCTTGACTGTTCAGCTGAAAATTTCATATTTACCCTGCTTTCCTTAGCCCACACTATATACATAAACACAATTTTTTTCTGTTTTGCTACATAGCGGTGTGTGCAGCTTGCAACGTGCAACACATGTTGGCGTTGTCAGCCACTCGCGATGTGGCACGAAGATTGACGTATAAAAAATACATGGAAATTATAATAATAACAAAATTCGTTTAGCTGTAAAAGTAGCGGGATTTAATGGCTTCGTGGGTTGTGTGCAAAGCACTTGGCGCTGCTTCTGTATGTGTGTGTGGGTGAGTGTGAATCTGAATGCGTATATGTAGACGACTAGTTTAATATTTGGCTTGCCTGACGAAGGCGTAACTAATTTGTGGTTGCAAGCGATTAAAAAGTTAATTAAAATACATTCTGTTTTATTATTTTTTTTCTTTTTGTTAAAGCTGAGTTCAAGGTTCCTAGAATTGGGTCAACGCTGAACTAATAGATTTAGAGATTGCAGCTGTGGATTGCAAGCAAACGTGCAACAAGTTTGTTAATTTCATATAATCTCTGGAGTCAAATATTAAAGTATGGTAAAGGATATTAACAATTTGTAAGAGGACTTTACTTGGGACGTAATGAAAATCGGTTGAGTTGATGACAAAAGCAGATCTTGAGAGCAAAGTCGACTTGGAGGTAAGAGTTGATATGATAAATTTCTTCAGCTGAACTGCTTTCCAAAAACTTAAGTTCGATTGATATTCTAAGATCTATCATATATTTGGAACAAGGAATGAAACCAAAACAGAGAGGCTAGATGATTCTCGCAAAGAAAACGCTATCACTTGATGTATTTAATTATAAAAGTTTGCTGTAAGTTAAAAACAAAAATTTGCAGAAAAAGTATTCTTGTAAGAGGCACATTTTGAATCTAAGCTAAAATTATTATTATTTGTTTCCATTTGCATATTCAATACGATAAAACTTTCAACTTAATGACTTAACTTAGCAGTTGAAATTTATATGTTATTTACTTTTTAATACATACCCAGATGTAATATTTTGACTATATCCTTACCTGCAATGAAACAAAATAAAATTTTAAGTAAAAAAATGTAAAATAAATATGAAAATTGTTAACAACATATTTTTCTAAATAAAAAAAAAAACTTTACTTTCTTCACTGGCGTAGAAACCGCTTACGTGGTTATAGCAGTTATTCGAGGCTGTTTTTGACTGTTAATTGGTGGCGTTTTTTACGTGGCGGGTGCCAAGCATAGCGCGCAACCCTGTGGGGAGGATGCCTGAGGATACTTGGTCAAAGACCGGAATTCGTGAGCTGCTTGAGCCATATGTAAAATAATCGTTTCTGGCCCCTCTCAAGTGAATTGCGAACTTTCCTCACTTGCGTGATCTTCTACAAATAACTCCATCCTCCAAAATTTAAAATTTTTGGTTTATATATAAGTAATTTAAGAATATAGAGTAAAATTAAAAAAACATAAAAAACAAGTAAGGAAGGGCTAAGTTCGGGTGTCACCCAACATTTTATACTCTCGCATGATAAAGTGATAATCGAGATTTCATTATACGTCATTTACATATTTTTCAAATACCGTATTTTTGTAAAGTTTTATTCCGCTATCATCATTGGTTCCTAATGTATATACTCGTATTATACAGAAAAGGCATCAGATGGAATTCAAAATAGCGTTATATTGGAAGAAAGCGCGGTTGTGAACCGATTTCACCCATATTTCGTACATGTCATCAGGGTGTTAAGGAAATATTATATACCGAATTTCATTGAAATCGGTCAAGTAGTTCCTGAGATATGATTTTTGGTCCATAAGTGGGCGAGGCCACGCCCATTTTCAATTTTTAAAAAAAGCCTGAGTGCAGCTTCCTTCTGCAATTTTTTCCGTAAAATTTAGTGTTTGTGACGTTTTTTGTTAGTCGGTTAACGCACTTTTAGTGATTTTCAACATAACCTTTGTATGGGGGGTGGGCGTGGTTATTATCCGATTTCTTACATTTTTGAACTGTATATGGAAATGCTTAAAGTAAATGACTGTGTAGAGTTTGGTTAACATAGCTATAGTAGTTTCCGAGATATGTACAAAAAACTTAGTAGGGGGCGGGACCACGCCCACTTTTCCAAAAAAATTACGTCCACATATGCCCGTCCCTAATGCAATCCTTTATGCCAAATTTCACTTTAATATCTTTATTTATGGCTTAGTTATGACACTTTATAGGTTTTCGGTTTCCGCCATTTTGTGGGCGTGGCAGTTGGCCGATTTTGCCCATCTTCGAACTTAACCTTCTTATGGAGCCAGGGAATACGTGTACCAAGTTTCATCATGATATCTCAATTTTTACTCAAGTTACAGCTTGCACGGACGGACGGACGGGCAGACGGACGGACAGACGGACGGACGGACAGGCAGACATCCGGATTTCGACTCTACTCGTCACCCTGATCACTTTGGTATATATAACCCTATATCTGACTCTTTTAGTTTTAGGACTTACAAACAACCGTTATGTGAACAAAACTATAATACTCTCCTTAGCAACTTTGTTGCGAGAGTATAAAAAGATAACAAATCTGATAAAACATAGCATGGAAAAGAAGTAAATCATTTTATAATGTTTAGAAATGTTTTGAACAATGATTACTGGTCTATCTAAGAAGATAAGATTGCTTAGTACTGGTAGTCGTCTGAACCCCTGGTTATTAGTAGTACAGTTGTGCAGCAGCTGAATCTTTTCCCAAATATATTTCAAAACTTGGACAAAATTTTGTACGCGTATTCGCAGCCACCCATGCCTTCATACCATATTTACTTGGCATGTAAACCAAAAATGAGCATCTGCCTCTAACAGGAATTAAACGCTCATCGACTGTTTTCATACGGAAAACAGTTCGTATAAATACCGAATTGGACCAAGTTAATCGAATAGTCTCTAATCTCTGCGATTGTCTTTGTTATCGAATCGCAGCACACGACTTATTTCAAAAATCTGTGTAAGTGACATTACAGCGCGAAATATTCGTCGATCATGAACTTCATCACAAAGACTGTGGAGACATTCTCCATGCGACCGATATGAGCTTGTATATATCTAAGAAGTTTTTAAATTATAAGTATTTTAGCCAGTTGTTTAAATGAGTTAAGCATCCACCCCTCAACTCGGTAAAACTGGCGCATCCTAATGCTACATCGCAATTCACCACAGCTGATGACTACAACACAACTTACCACACCTGTACCCCTGCCCACTAAACAAAAAGGATGGACAGCAGGATAGGAGACATGATTCGTACTAAGCTATTCGACACAATTCGTCCCACACTGGTCGCATATCAACGTATTTTTCGCTCCTCGACACCCAACCCGCGCGCTGAAATATTTCTCGCTTAACTTCGATCGGAATTTTTTTAGCGCCCTCTATGTTGGTGAACTCTTAAAAAAAATTATGTTTATGGTGTTAAGCATCGGTCAAATGATTCTTTTATATTAGATATTCGGTAAACTGCACATACTGTAACACCGGGTTTTCGTCGAATTATAATAGGGATAAAAGTCTTGCGGTATTTTCGCTAGTTGGCGCTGAAAGCGCGTAGTTCTAGTTTTATTCGTCGCATCGGGTCGTGCTATATCTTTTTGGAAAGCTCATTTCACGCGCTAACAAGTGTTTGATTGATTGTCGTTTCTTTTAAGTCGTTCGTGAGTTATAGCGTCGCAAACATGGAGCAAAATAAAGAGAAAATACGGCATATTTTACAGTACTACTACGATAAAGGCAAAAATGCATCTCAAGCCGCCAATAAAATTTGTGCAGTTTATGGACCCGATACAGTTTCCATTTCCACCGCACGACGATGGTTTCAACGTTTTCGTTCTGGTGTAGAGGTGGTCGAAGAAAATTGCGATAAAATCGCTGAATTGGTCGAAAGAGACCGGCATAGTAGTAGCCATAGCATCGGTCAAGAGCTAGGCATGAGTCATCAAAAATTCATTTCAATTTCAATAAAAAAAAAATTCAATAAAAATACCGCAAGACTTTTTTGACAATCCATTATTATCTGTCCTTTTAAACCTACACGGGAATTACTTTCATTAGCCTCATCAATACTATCTTCTTTATCACTAGCAAAGTACTTTTCAGAAGACTCGTCATCTAACAGTCCTTCCGATACATTCTGATTGTCCTAAACATCACTATACTCATTAATGCCTACATATGTCTCCAATTATTGTCTGCCGTATTTGGCTTTCTGTCGAACGATAAGTCTGCTGAATCAGATAATAGTCCATTGAAATCAAATAGAAATAGACAACAACATTTGGTCACTGAATGACCTTATGTTGCCCATAAGTTAGTTTTGATTGTGCCACATTTTTTTATAAAATTATAAAAAATATTTTGCACTTTTCCGAAGCGATTTTTCTCAAATCCAAATCCCAAAATTTTGTGTCATTTATGAAATTTGAGAAAAAATAACATACAAAGGTCACGAGATAACCTTAATGTAACAGAAGGGTTAAATGTAAGCTGATGAACCGGTTGAACTATACAGCTACAATTAAGAAGGCTGTTACTCTTATTTGCGATTCTGACTTAAAATTTATGATCTGATCATGGTATCATCTGTCGAAATATGTAAACAAACAATCATCAAAATGCTTTTTTAATTGTGTGTTATTCGAATGTTATTCGAATGTTACTCAACCAATATTCAATTAATATGTGCTTCTGTATTTTCAATTCTGATCAATGGGGGCTCAGTTCGCCCCAAGTTTGTAACACCCAGGTTACTCTTCTCTGAAATTATGCACATGTTTTTTTCTCTGCGAGAAGCTGCTCATTTGTCAAAACCGCCGATATAGGACTAATGCAGTACATAGTTAGCATTCAAACTGAGCAAATCAAATTCAATTATTTGACTAGATACTTTCACTATATCATCTGTCATTGACAACAAACAAATTGCCATATCAAAATCAATTACTTGCATGCTAACTTTTTTATAATCTTGCATATAGAACATACGTAATAGTTTTGTTCAAAAAATGTTTGTATGTATCACCTAAACTAATACAGATAGATAAAAGATTATATACATATAAATAATCAGCATGACGAGATGAGCCACAGGTTTGTCTATCCTTCCGTCCGTAAAAATTGAAATATCGTATTGAACTTGGTACATGAGATCGATTTCGACTAAAGTTAGTACGTAACATTTTTATCATATTTCTATAACACAGAGCTAAAATGGGTGAAATGGGATTACCAACATTCCTAATTCGAATATAACATAATTTTAAATTTCATTTAAATCTTTTTTTTAAGGTGTAAAATCAAGAAACAATTAATTTAACGGTGTAAAAATAAAGTCTTTAAACTAATTTACTAAATCCAACTAAAAATGTTCTAGCCCCTAGGAACCGTATCCCAGTTCTAAAACGAATTTCCGGCTAACCTTACGGCGAAAATATTTAATTTACCTCAATGAAATTGATATAATTTTTTTAATGATAAGTTATCTTTCTGCTGAAAATTTATAAAATGGGTAATTAACTTTTCCTAGCCCCCTTATAACTGCTTTTTGTTTTAAAAGCCCAACAATAAGTTTTAAAATCTTAAATCTATTTAAAAACTAGGCAAGCTCAAGCAAGTGTTTGAGCTGTTTTGGTGATACGTTGCTCCTTAGTACGCTTTTAAGGCGTGTTTGATCGCAGGAAAGTACCAAAGCATTAGCATTTGCGAGAAGCTGCTCATTTGTCGAAACCGCCGATATTGGACTAATGCAGTACATAGTTAGCATTCAAACTGAGCAAATCAAATTCAATTATTTGACTAGATACTTTCACTATATCATCTGTCATTGACAACAAATAAATTGCCATATCAAAATCAATTACTTGCATGCTAACTTTTTTATAATCTTGCATATAGAACATACGTAATAGTTTTGTTAAAAAAATGTTTGTATGTATCACCTAAAACTAATACAGATAGATAAAAGATTACATACATATAAATAATCAGCATGACGAGATGAGCCTCAGGTTTGTCTATCCTTCCGTCCGTAAAAATTGAGATATCGTAATGAACTTGGTACACGAGATCGATTTCGACTAAAGTTAGTACGTAACATGGCTAGCCATTCTTCGACAGACCTTGAGTGCTTGGCTAATATTCTTGACGCTGTTATGTGGCATTTGTTACGTCATCCGCAATAGTTAGAGAAGTTAATACTGTTGGAAGATCTACTGATGTATAGAGTTGGGCCTAAAACACTGCCCTGTGGTACACCAGCCCTTATCTGTCGTTCATCAGATGTGAAATCTCCCACTTTTACCATAAATTGTCTATTTTTTAAGTAAGACTCCAATGTTTTAAACAATTCTACAGGTAGAATATTTTTAATCTTATACAAAAGGCCTTCATGCCACACCTTATCGAACGCCTGAGTCACGTCTAGAAATAAAGCTGAACAGTACTCTCTGTGCTCAAATGCTTTTCTTATTTCGTTAGTAATTCTATTTACTTGCTCCATCGTGCAATGTTTTCCACGAAAGCCGAGGAAAGGAGACATCTTTGATAGTAACACTTTTTCAAATATTTTAGAAAGGCAGGGTAGAAGACTGATTGGTCTGTATGAAGACGGCTGTATTAAGTCTTTCCCAAGTTTATCTATCAAGATAATCTGCGACTTTTTCCATGAATTAGGATAGTATCCGAGATTAAGAATTGCACTGAAGAGAAAAGAGAGCACTTCTACAGCAATATTTGGTAACTCAATTAGCATTTTTGGGTGATCCTGGTGAAGTCTTAAAAGACTCGAGTGATTCGTTAACTGTGTTGGGTAAGCTGGACAACTCGAAGTTGTTCTTTGGGCAATTTGGTTGAAATACCTTTTCTAGGTGATTTCGAAAACAATTAGCCTTTTCCTCGTCACTTCGAGCCCAATTTCCACCCATGTCTCGTATAGGCATGTTGGAGTTAGTTGGTGGCTTCAGGAACTTTTGGGCTTCCCAAAGAGAATTTTGCTTGCTTGTATTTGGACACAGCTCCTTTATATACATTTCGGTGTTGAATTCTTCCTCACGTTTAAGCGCTTTTTTTTGTGCAGCTGATTTTAATTGAAGCTGAGTGGAAGGGGAGCAATTTATCTGCTTATAACTAATATTAGAATTTTCAAGCATCCAGTTGACTTTGCTCCTTATGTATTGTTGACGGTAGTTAATGTTAATGTAACTCAGAGGATATGTTTTTCTGCTGGTATTTAATTGTATAATAATATAGTGACGCCAAAAATAGGTAAAGTTTGTCCATACTGCCTCTGTCTCTTATACATATATCTAATAAAAGATTTTCAAACTTCCGGTTGGCCTTAGACCGTATGAACCGGTCAATATGTCGGATGTCTTCTTTAACTTAACTGAACGTATAATATTCTATATTAGGTAGTTTAACGTCGAAAATTTGTGAAATTTGTTTTGATCCTTGGCGGTGTGGTAATTTTGGTAAAAAATAAAAACTTTTAAACTTTTCAACATTTATAAACTAGATTTACGTGGCAACTTTGTGTTTAATAATTAATACATTAAATTTTCATATGTAATTCATAACGAAACTCAAAAATACGCTATATCCCATTAATGTAATTTATATTCGTTAAATGCATTCAATACACAATTAGTTTCATTAGAGTTAGCACATAATATTTCCCTCATACATACACACACGCACATGTATTAACATACATGACAGCCATACAAAGCTGTCATATTAAGGTTACATTACATTCGCATTTAACTAAACATTTAGGCAGCTTAATCGCCAACAGCCGCAAATAGGCAAATAGAGGTTATTCCAAATTTAATTAATTGCACGCCGCGCACCCAATGCGCATGTGCGCGTGCGCTAGCATTTATAAATTAAAATTACCAACAGCGTTCGATGCTGTGAAAAAGCAACAACAACGCAGGCTGTAATTGTAGCTAACGGTCTTCACGCGCCACATTCCACAACACGCGCCGCAAGTGGTTGGCACTCTCCAGCGAAGAATTATCAAGGTCTCATGTGTGGCACTCCGGCAACTCCGCCAATGGGGTCACCAATACGCTAATGCCGCGCAGACTGTGCGCACTTACAAATCCACGCTTAAACGCGCCAACGCGCCTCGACGGTATGCCCGCTGCCAGTGTAGTTAGGCGGAAAAATGCGGTTCATATTAAAAGCAAAGCTCTAATGCGGAGCGTATGAGTAATGCCTCGCACAGCCTACAGATTAAATATATATATATACATATATCATCTAAATAATGGTTGGTATATTATATACTATGTATATATGCATATATGCATGCTTGAGTGTCGCTTTGTAGTTGCGTGCGTAATTTATTAAAATTTTAATGGGCATGAATTTTAATTTAATTTACGTTGGATTTTCGCGCCGAAAGCATGGGCGCGAGTAGTGAAGGAAAGTGTGTATAGTTCAGTGTTAGAGCGCAAGGAAATTGAGAGTGAACTAAAATGCGGAAATGAAAGTGTGTTAGATTATCTAATAATGAAATGCATTTACTTTTACTTGCAAATATGCATGAGGGTGTTCAAATTTTGCCTTGATTATTTAAATTTAGACAAACAGGAAATAAATCTGAACAAATATGGATCACAGAATCTGGTTCAAAATACTGATATCATAAAATGCTGCAAAATTTATAAAAATCATTCAATTCACACTGACAATGAAGTGGCTATACTGATCATGAACTCGCTGACTTTGCGCTCACAATTACTAAAGAATTGTTTGCCTTCTTTATCAACTACTTCAAGCTACTTCGTAATGACGCTTGTATGAATATTTCAAGGTCTGTCGCAAAAGAAACAGGACTGTTAAAACAAACAACAAAAAATTAATATTTTCAAAAGTTATATTTTTTTATTCAAAGTAGTTTCCTTGTGCGTCGATACAGCGTTTAACCCGGTCAATTAGCATTTCAAATGAGTATTTAAGGTCATTTTTCGGAATGCTCTTGAGAATATCGGTCGTCGCCTCATGGATAGCTGAAATGTCCTGAAACCAGTGTCCTTTCATGGGCAAATGAAGTTTTCCAAATAGGTAAAAATCACAGGGTGCCAGATCAGGTGAATAGGGTGAGTGATTAATGGTTAATATGGAGTTTTTTGTCAAAAAATCAGTGACAAGCGTCGACCGATGACTTGGCGCATTACCGTGCAACAGGCGCCAGGACCCTGCCTCACGGTATTAAGTTCGAGCACGACAAATGTGTGATAAAGACGCTTCATAACACCAAGGTAAAACACAGCATTAATCGTTTGGCCAGGTGGGACGAGCTCTCGGTGTACAATACCCTCGGAATCGTAAAAAAAAAATCAGCATTGTCTTTATTTTTGACTTCTGAAGACGACCGACTTCTGATCGTCACAGAGGTCCTCATGACCTTCTTGGAATCGCTTAAACCACTCATGAACATTACTACGGGATAGGCACTGATCACCATAAACTTTTTGCATCATTTGAAATGCTTCAGTGAACGTTTTCCCAAGTTTAAAACAAAATTTAATATTTGCTCTTTGCATTTTACGAACGATGACCAAAATCTGCTATCACTTTTTGATCGATAACATCGATTGTAGTTATTCAATTGTCTTAAAGTTTTTACGAAATGTCAACAAGAGATGAAGATTTTTATTTCATATACCCACCAATAGGTGGCGCCACCAGAAACAGTTATATTTAAAAAGTTCTGTTTCTTTTGCTATAACCTTTCTTTTTTAAGGTTATAGCGGATTAGCTGAAAACTGTAAAACCAATAAGAGCATCCAATGCGAATCACCCTTTTCCAGTATTTTCAAACTAATAACGAGTGACGGATTTAGCACTTGAGAAAATTTACCAAATAACGACGTAGTATGGAGGATAGGGAAATTTAGATGAATCGATTCCTCTTCTTAGACTGTTCAACTTTTGCTAGACTGAAATTGAAACAGTTTGGCTATCAAATCTTCTAAGCTGAAATCAATATTAACCATTTCTCAAAATTTCTCGAAATTTGAATGCTTTTCGCCGATAAATGAGCATATTTTGATCCATAACTAGGAATTTCTGGCATGACAAAGGACTGATATTTCAACTGTCCCATAGATCCCAAGATCTCCGTCTTGGAATCTTACACAAGTAAATTCCATAAGCTAGTGAAATATAAAATACCATGAAACTGCGGCATTGTTTGTCTCATCTTGACCTACATATCACTTGTTTAAGGGATCGTCTCAATGTGATCCTCCGAAAAATCACTAATTTTCGCGTTTTTTTTTTTAATGTTAATCGGTCAAAATACAAAATGGTTGCTGGTTTGGTTGCAAAGTTCCCGTATGGTGGCGGCATAAACGTTTGGTACTGGTCTATATATTTCAATCGGTTAGTATTAATCTGGGGAAAGTCACTTTCGCGCTATGGAGTTCTTTTTTAGTTTTGAAATTTGACAAATTAACGAGGGGCTTGAACAAAATGTATCGAATTTCCGACAGTTTTTTAAAAACAAGCCAAGCTGACGAAAATCCAAAACCAACTTTTAATACATTTTCAACAACAAAATCATTTGGCACAAACAGGAATAAGTAACAATCACTTGGCGCCCGGTCTCGACTATAAGTGAATACATAAGAACATCCAATCTAAGCTTCCGGAGCTTTCGGCGAGTCGTTATAGACAATTGAAGCCTTTTCTGATGAAACACAAATTCTCTCTTCCGCACACTAACCGCGATTTAAACGCATCCATTTTCAGTTGACGTTGTGGTAAATGACCTACGGCATGGACCATGACAATATCCGATGAGTCGGCGTTACGAGTTTTTGAGAGAAATATTGTGAAGAAGTTTCATGGTCTTTGCACATTGTCAACGGCAAATACCACAGTCGGTGGAACGATGAACCGTTCGAGAGACGAGAATTAAGAGACAGCGGCTACGTTCTGAAAATATTTGACGCAGTACCTGGCAGGGAAGCAGAACACGATGAAGACCTCCGTAGAAAGACCAGGTATAGAAGGACTTGGCTACATGGAGTCTCCAATTGGCGCCAAACAATGAAAACGAAGAACAACTGGCGCGCTGTTGTAAACTTAGCTATAATCGTGCAAGATTGCGATTTAGTAGCGATTCGAAGATGAAATTAATGGTATTTAATTGTGATTTCGTAAATTGACCTTGTAGCGTATCTTTCATTGTTAAGCCGTGAAATACAAATGAACTATACAAATAAGTAAAAAGTTTTAGAGAAGTATGAAGAGATATATACATACGCTTTATAAATTTAGGACCATAACAACCATCTTCGATTCGGCACTTCTGTAACAATTTCGATAGTGGTTTCGGGTAGCATTATAGACACTACTCATTCAAAATTAATTGATGTTACCTCCTGCCACCATTTCAAATGACGAGTTGGTTATTTGTTATGAAAAGCAATTGGAGATAGTCATTCGATGTATGATAGTTTGTTGCTAAAGCTTGATATGGGGTACGTCTCTTTGGATTATGTCACGTATGTTCAAATATAAGTTGTAGTTCTTTCTATGTTGCTCTTAGTGGATATCGTTATCAAGATACTCTTTATTCCTACACAACTTGTGAACTTTCTCACTAAATTTAGTGATTATATGTCATGGCTTAGAACCCAGATTCAGCAAAACATTTTCCAAATAAATTTGAAGAATAATGCTGAGTTGATACATTTTGGCCTACTAAAAAGCTGGACTTTTTGGTTTTTTTTCTTGGTTAGTTTTTAGTTCAGATAGTAGTGCCCGAATATAGCAAGCAGAAAAATGACGAATCAATGAAGGCAGAACAGGACACATTCAGCTTACCACGAAGTTTGAAACCTTCAATAGAAACATTGGAGACCCTATAAAGTTCAAACCTATTCCTTGAAAAGTTCCAAGAAGATCCGATATTTTCCAACCAAATTTTGTTCAATGATGAAGCTGTTTTGTGGCTCAATGGAAATGTAAACAAGCAAAAATGCCTCATTTGGTGTGAAGAGCAGCCTGAAGAGATTCAAGAGCTATTATTTTATCAAGAAATTCGTGATCTTGGCGATAATTGGATTAAACAAGACGGCGTCACTTCATTCAATAGATTTATTGAGAGAAAGAACACTTCGGTGAGCAGATAATTTCGCGTTTTGGGCCGGTCGATTGTCCACCTAGATCGTGTGACATCATCCCTTTAGTCTTTTCCTGTGGGGGACGTAAGGATAATTGCCTTGCAGCAAAGCAACATACATGTCATTTGCCAGTTACCAATCGAAATGCTCGAACGCGTCTACGAAAATTGGACTCAATTGATGGACCATTTGAGACTTAGCCAAGGTCATATTTGAAAGAGATAATTTTCGAAGTATAAATGCCAAAAAAATATTCTTTAGGATGATAATAAACTTTCCCCATCAAATTTATAGTTTTTGTATTTTTTCTTTAAAAAAGTAGGGAACCTCGAAATGGCACGCTTTAGCTGCCGTACAAACTGATCGATCAAAGTTGAATGTTTGTTTGGAAAGCTTTTTTCGTTGAGAAGATATCTTCACAAAATGTGGCAAGAATTATTGTGCAAAGCAGTTGTACAAGCGCTGAAAAACTTATTCAGATCGGATTATTCTAGCCCATAGCTGGCATACAAGCTGATCCATTAAGATACAGTTTTTATAAGAAAAACTTCTTTATTTGTCGGGTTATCTTCACGAAATTTCGCATGAATTAATGTGTAGGAAAACGACGCAACCTCTCTAGAAATTGTTTAGATCGGACTACTATAGCATATAGCTGTCGTACAAACCGATCTACCAAATTCAAGTCCTTTATAGAAAACTTGTTTATTTGTCAAGTTATATTAACGAAATTTGGCATGAATTATTGTAAAAAGTAATATTATAATTTACAAATATATTGTTCAGATCGGACCACTATATGATATACATATGTTGTTACCATACAAACTGAGCGATGGAAATCAAAATAAAAATGCCTTAAAATATTTGTTTTTTTTTTATTAAGCAACCTAATTTGGACTTAAATGTTGTTTCTATTAAACTATACATACCATATGTTATATATCTTTCCCGAGCTCTTATAAAATTGAATTTGCAACATAAATTATCAATAGATAATATATTCTGCTGCTTCCAAGAATCCTACATTTGTATAAAATCAGCAAAGTATTCCCTTTAGTTTCTAAATTATTTAAATTTCGATATACAATTGCTTTAAATCACCTTCAAACAAGACAAGAATTTACAAACGAAGTAAAAGCGCTTATGTTTGTATATGTGTATGTATGTCTCCTTAGTACCTTCTGTGTTCCCAGTGTGACCGCCATTGGGGCGACACGAAATGAAAAGTTTCGCTACGAAATACATAAATTATGCTTTTGCATATAAATTAAGTCGCACAAAATTTATGCACAACATACCCTAAACGCGTGTGTGTGTGTGTGTGTGTGCGACTGCGCATATTTGCCATATGCTTCATTCTAACATGCGACAGCGCCAGCTGTATGCTTAGCAAGCGCGCAAGTTGAAGCGTCTGTCAGTCTGTGAGCGTCGCAATGAACTTGCCGCAAAAATTCTGCGCAGAAATGTGTGTGTGAATGTATGTGGGTTTATGCCTGTAGATGTGTGTCATCTGTAAGCCAAGCCAGCGAAATGTGCTGCTGAACTACATACATACACAGACGTATGGCCTTTATTGTGCGTGTGTGCTCGTCGCGCTGTCTGCTGGCATATGAAGCGTGTTGTTTTTGTTATTGTTTCATTTCCGTTGTAGACAGCGCTGCTTATGCTCACTTTCACCACATCTCCAAGCGTATGTGTCTGCTTTTATCTGCGCTTCCCCAGTCTTCCGTTTCGGCTTGTGGCGGCTTTTATTCTCCTTTCCCCCCACTTTGGTATTCAGCTGTCGTCTACATAGCCCCTTCGCGGTTAATTTATTTTATTTTATTTTTCTTTAATTTTCTTGTGTGTTACAGTTTTTTCCCTAAACCACTTTGTTTAGCCTCGACTTTCCTGCTCTTTGTGCTTTGTTGAAAGCTTTATCATTGTCTCTTTTGTGCCTTTGTTTCTATGTGTCACATCGTTGATTGTTAGCATTGTTTTTGTTATTTTATTTTTCGTAAACATTTTTTTAACGTTTCTTTTTCAGCTTTTACTTAGACATCTAGCCGCCAGTCACGCTTCATCAGCGCTCTGCCACATTTATTTTTTATTTTTTATTTTTTTTTTATTTTTTATTTTCATTATTCATTTAAACTAAACCAAATGTTATTCGTGAGTGGCTGCAAAGTCCCACCTGGCTTATCTGCAGCTCATTACCGCTGTCTGCGATTGCGACTTTTATTTCATGAGATTATTGTCCGCCACAAATGTAGTGAAAACTTTGGCGAGTGTCCTTGGAAAAGTTTTCAATTCAAGTAGGGAGAAAGAAAAGGTGGGAAAGCAATGATAAAATACAAAAAGCAAAGAGCAAAAGACGAAAAATAAGGATGGACCAAGCGCTGACAGCCGAAACTGATGTTAGCCGTCTCAACAAATCTGTGACGCAAGGCGCTTTGTTGATCTGTAAGGGTCTTATGATCCAATTTTTAGGAGTTTATAGATACCACAACGGACCGGCGTTCTAAGCTGACCAAGTGAGATTCAAAATTATGTACATTATCGCTATAACTGGTGGATATATTAAAAATGAAATGAAAGAAAACTTAATGTAATTTACGGCACACAGATCCTAAGCTAACTATAATTTCAATCTTCTTTGGTTACTACGACCAAACCCAAGGATCTCTTTTTCTGAAACTGCATGCTCATCAGGTTTAATAGATATTTAACCCAGCTCAATGACTTACCAAAGAATCAAACTTTATCTAGGTCATAGTCAACATTAATGAAGTTTCCTGCAAGGAACCCTTAAACGCCAAACCAATTTAAACAAAGAATGCATGTAGGCAATTTGGGAACTAGATACCAATATAATATCAAAGTTTTCTAGGATAGTTTAAACTGGGTTACACTACTGAATATCACTCTAAAGGTTATGCCGGATCTTATTTGGACAGCTGTGATTGCAAGTCCTTTGTGATTCCCAAAATTTCTAAATCTGGATAACCAGACCTTTATATATTGACGAAGCGCTTTGAGCCTTACACAAATTTGTTAAAGCGGCTATTGTCAATCCCGTCTACCGAGATGCTTCAACCTCAGTTTGGCAAAAACTGTTAAGAAGTAAGTGTCTAAGCGATTCCACCTTATATTCTCCTATACAGTTTTGGCAATTTGCGTGTAGAAAGATAAATAATCCCACTGTATGTGATGCTATTGGAGAGTATCCAACACCTACCATGATGGCGTTTCACTTTGCATCAGACGGATATCGTATCAATACCAGTTCTAGTTGTTTACCAGTGCTTGCTAAGCGCACGGGTTCAGAGGCCATCAAGCGTTCCACTTTGGACCAGACGGATCTCGTATCCTTACATGTTTTAGTTGTTGACCATTGGCTGCTAAGCTCACGGAAGGTTCATGGATGTCCAATACTAGAGCGCAAGATGTCAGCGAAGTACCGACTCGTTGCCAATCTGATGAATCTGAGCTTATATGGAATATTTTAGACTTATTTCTAAGTGCATTTTTTCTCTACTTTATTAAAGAACTACACCGATATGGCTTCGAAACACCCAGATGTTTAAGGGCATTTAAAACAGAAACCATTAGTTTGTTATGGAACAAAAAACAGATATATCAGAGAGACTATGTCGTCAAGAAAGGCTCATTTATTTACTGCCCATTTATCTGGTCAATCATTTGCTGCTAAAAATAAACTGTTACAAAATCCTGCGCGCAACATGTTGAGTTCGATTCAATAAAACCCGAGCACTCAGTTGTCACATTTGGTCAAAGCTCTTTCCAGTAGTTTGGAGCTAAAAATAGTAAAACAGCTGCAAGATTCAAGACGACCAACGCTTAGCAAGAGCTTTGGTTTACCTAAACATTTCTTTCATTTGTTTTCCCAATTGATTTTTTTTTTTTTCATTCCACATTCCTCCCCTCAACGACCAGCGTGCAACCAACTGTCCGCCCACAATGCGTTGTCGTGATTTCTTCTGCGCTGGTAAGATCTTCTCTTTTCTACTGCTGAGTATTTTAGTATTTTATTTTTGTTGTTGTGGTTGCTTTTGCTTGCGCATTTGTATCCTTGTGGACATATGTTGCCTGCTGCAGTGGCGCTCATGCGTCTCTCGTTCGAGTGTATGGGCGGTTTTAGTCTTGACAAAGCACTGGATATTCGTCAGCTGGCAGCTGGATACGCCACAGCGACTAAGGTAAATTTATTATATTGCATTAAGCACGCAAGTCTCCAGCAGCATATCTCTGATGTACCACAAATCAACACCCATGCACTTGCAAACACCCATACTCCTACACACGAGCAGCACAAGCTGGGATGCAATTGAGGTGGATACAAGGATGAGCTAAAGGAAATCCTTTAAAAATGAGAAACCGTTTTTTTATTTGCCTTAAATTAAGTTGAAATAAACTAAATAAATGAAGTAGTTTCGGTTGAAAGCATAAAACTAATGAATATTTTGATTTTTTTCAGTTGTAGTAGTTTAAAGAGCGATGAGTTCAAAAGTCTTCAATTTAGTTTATCGATAACTTAATAAGGGTCGGCGAAAATTCCTTTTAGCTGTATCCTCCGCGCGGGTGTCGACTGGTCAATGGGTGTCGCTGCTTACAATGTTATGATCTTAAGCTGCGTCCTGTCAGAATCATTACATATACTTGTGGCATATGCTAATCGCATTGAGAAGCATATTGCTGAAAAAGTGGCAGTGTTCAACGAAGAGCGAAGCAAAGGCGCCCTCGAAAAAGAGGAAGTGCAAAGAAGCTAGACAATAAGCACGCGGACGACAAATCAGCAACGTACAAGGCCGCGGCGGCGACCAATGAAAAAGCGAAACGGCATTTGACCGTCGTTCTCAGAGACCAAAGTAACTACCTTGGACAAATGTTGCAAAGGCGGTGCAAATAAAGCTATTGGATGCACTCTTCCCAGGAATGGACGCCGAACCGAGCACACCCATGCCGTCATTTGATGGAGCACGATGGCTTGGCGGAGTAAAAATCTTGAAATGCAACGACATGGGTAAGGGAAGCGGTCAGAACGTTTCCAAATCTATGGGAAGGAGCGAAGCTGAAGGTGGTAGACCAAAGCAGTATTCCATCGGTGCCCAAAAGGAAGGTAACCATACCTCGCGTGGTGGACCCTAAACATGCTCTGCGGCTGCTAACAAGACATAATCCGGACGGACCAATTAGCTACTGGGAAATGTTTAGATCAGGGCGCCAGGGAAACAATGAGAATCCCTTGTACACTTGTCCCGCATTGGCAATACTACGCTGTAAGCATCTGAGGACCCACAGTATAGTACACTTGTGGAAGTATCGATAGTGAGGCTGCAGAGTGTGTTAAAATTCGCGTCAACCGAGAGGATCCTAAACAATGATTACTACTCTTAGACTTAACAAGTGAAGTCTATCTGGTATCGAAAAGAACCAAACTGGTCTATGCGTAGCTTATTGGCCTACCAGATTAGCCCTACCTAAAAACTGATAAAGTTAGGTATAGGGTTAAATAAATATAAACGATCAAAGATACAAAACGAGTTGAAATCCGACTGACTGTTTGTCTATCCGCCCGTTTATGCGATTGATAACTTTAGTAATATTTTAGATATCTTATCTTTTGTAAATAACTCTCAAGGTTTGGTAGCTGATGGATTTCAACAGTTCTTTGTGATAGATCTAAGTTGTCAACTGCGGCAAGTATTGTTATTGGGCTTTACCCTTTTTAACATACTTACGTTCTCCAACTATTTTGACCTTTTCTGTTTCGCTGAGATATTTGTTCATATTATGCGCTTAATACCCTATTCGTCGTTTACAGCGGGCGCGGTATTAACTCTGCCTCGAGTTCGCCTAAAGAAACTGCTGACTTGGTCAACTTGTCTGCTTTTTCTTTGCCGATCCTGTGACTCTCAAACAAAATTATGGGCAAGCGAAATTCAGCTGCCAGTGAGCTTAAAGCCTAAAGCCTTCCTTTGGCGACAACATGGCTAACAATGCCGCTGGCTCTCTATGTATGAGGTCGCTTTCTTTATCTACTCGTAGTTGTTCAATAGAACTTCAAAAACCTTTTCTACGCCTCGCACTTCCACTTGAAAGATGTTACTTGAGTTTGGTAGACGGATGGAGAGAGATGTCAAGATAGTCGGAGTATATTCCCGCCTCTATTCTGCAGTCCATTTTGTCAGTAACTTAGATGTCTTTGCAATAAATGGTTTATTGCCGAAAATTTGTAAAATCAGTACACGACACTATAGACGCTTGTCCTTTGTGATGCCCAAAACTCCTAAGTATGGAAAAAGACCATCGCATATCGACAAAATGCCTAAAGCTGATTGAGAGCTCAAGATAGAATACTCTGCCTCCAACTTTCCCCTTCGCCAGTGAGTCCGCCCTACCCACTCATGAGCATTCGAATGAATGTACGCGGATGCGATGCCGCTGGGAGCAGGTTCCGCGGCGCAGTCTGCTAAGTTATTAAGCTCGAGCTCCAGTATACTACGTTTAGCAAGCAGCTGAATACATGAAGATTATTCTCTGCACATGTGTTGCCTTTTTTCCATCTCTAGCTCTGGTAATGTGTACCAAAATTGGTATCATCCGAGAAGCCTCTCTGTCGAATCTACTTCTACCAATACAAAAACTCTTTTCATAGAATATTAGCAGCTATACTTTGCTTAACTGAAACACATTTGTATCGTCACTTGCCTTTCTTCACTTCCAAACAAAAATCAAGCTCAGACTCTTGGCACACATTTGACATATTTGAAAATTTACAAGCCATTCACGAACACATTTACTCGTATGTGAGTGTATTTGTACTATATTGCACATCATAACTGTCAAAATTTGTTCAACATCAGCTCTAAATGCTTACAAAATACCTGTGTCTATGTTCCGTTGAGCTCATCATCAAAAATCACAGCCATACATTCATACCCACCACTTGTAGCGGTACTTTATTGTTTTGAACACCAGAGAAGCTCGAGTGATTCGCCATAACAAGTATTACGCATGGCGTGATTCATTGAAATTCAAAATGTCTTCATGGACACTCGAGAGCAAGCACATGTTGGACGAAAGTAGTTGCTGCATTGAGCTTGACACCGCCGCGTGGCTGGGCTGGGCGAGCGGCGACAGGCTCTTTGCCGAAAAGTTATGCGACGCAGCTGTGTAGACTTGTTAAAAACTTTTTGCCATCTTTTCGCCATCACGCACTCACCAACCCACCGGCAAAGTGCCACAATAAAATGAAGATGAAATAATGTTTTTAAAGAGAAATGGTTTTGTTGTTTTGCTGTTTTGCTTTGTTTGAGACAATACATTTCAAGGCGACTGACACGCTCAAGTCTGAACATACTGACTAAATGGATGACTTCAACTTTGTACTCAACTAAATACTTATAAATATTTATATACAAACATATATACTATGTATATAGATACATGTATATGTGCTCCTTCATAAATATGTACGAATTGTACTGAATTTTGTTGAAGTGTACGGAGAATTTTGAAGAGTGGTTGGACATGAATGAATGATAAAAGTTTTCACAGAAGTTCAACACATTAATTGCGATTGTCTGACGTTCGTGCTGACACTCGTAACTGTCTAATGCACAAAGTCATACCAAGCTATGTATATGTGTATGCTTCAGGTGAAAGAATAGGAGAAAGTATAATATATACATATATATGCATATATTAGGTTGTCAAAAAAGTCTTGCGGTATTTTCGCTAGTTGGCGCTGATAGCGCGTAGTTCTAGTTTTATTCGTCGCATCGGATCATGCTATACCTTTTTGGAAAGCTCATTTCACGCGCTAACACGTGTTTTGTGATTGATTGTCGTTTCTTTTAAGTCGTTCGTAAGTTATAGCGTCGCAAACATGGAGCAAAATAAAGAGAAAATACGGCATATTTTACAGTACTACTACGATAAAGGCAAAAATGCATCTCAAGCCGCCAATAAAATTTGTGCAGTTTATGGACCCGATACAGTTTCCATTTCCACCGCACAACGATGGCCTCCACGTTTTCGATCTGGTGAAGAGGTGGTCGAAAATGCGCCACGCTCCGGAAGGCCTGTCGTCGAAAATTGCGATAAAATCGCTGAATTGGTCGAAAGAGACCGGCATAGTAGTAGCCATAGCATCGGTCAAGAGCTGGGCATGAGTCATCAAAAATTCATTTCAATTTCAATTAAAAAAAAAAAAATCAATAAAAATTCCGCAAGACTTTTTTGACAACCCATTATAAGAACATCTCTGCTTAAAAGCACATATTTTACTTGTATTATTGTGAAGTTGAAGTACAGTTCTTGTAGTTTTGTGTATTAAAGTACAGTTAAATTATACAAATTTTAAATTGTACTTTGGAACTTTCTATTAAATTATATTTTAGCATCTCAATCACAGATATTTTCGAATCTATTACAATCTACCATAAATTCGGAAATCATTATACCATCTAGTCTGATATGATATGACCCGGCAGGACTTTTTTTAATTTTTGTGGAACAACATTTTTTTAAGCTTCTGTGAAGTTTGATCTCAATTACAATAATTAAAAGTCTTTTATTAAAATAGCGAAATGTGTATAGATTTAGGCATATGTTACAAGACAAAAGCGGAATATTCTGGGAGGAAGATAATTCAATCTTACCGCATGAATCCTGATCAGACAGTGTCCAGTTACAACTGCCGCAACCAATTAAACGTGTTCTTTCCGGATAGCAAAGAGTTCACTTCACCTTTCATGTTTTACCGCGAGGACAGAAGGACCTTGCGACTGTACAGCTGCTGCAGTTGGTCAACGCCTGCTGAGCCAGCCTGAGACCCAACCGTCCAATATTGAACACCAAGAAGCCAACAGAGGTCCGATCCGTTTTCACTCCGCAGTTACTGAGACTGAAATATCTAGCCTATCAAGATCAGCAGTCTTTCCTGAATACCACTGTGACCAGGAACCCAAACCAATCTAATCATAAATTAATTCGATTCTAGATATAAGGAATCACAGTCTTAAGTGTAGAAAGTCAAAAGCTCAGAGTCTAATAATGTATCACCGCCATTTTAACGGAGTGATAGTGGTCCAGACTCCGCCCGGAGTTGTGAGATCTACCAAGCTACCTTTATGTCAGCCAATTCGCTTGGAAAAACGTATACAAACCATTTACGGGTGATTTAGACAGTATACACCTCTACTCAACCCTCCCTGTAAGCTTTGATCTATCAGGAAAACAAAAGCTCACCGCTTTTCCTCGTAGGTATGTGAGCAAAAAAAAAACTAGCCAGGGCTAGGCTAGCCGATTTGGTAATCTAATTGTTTAAGGATGACATTAAAGTGTGCGAGGATTTCAGAGCACACAGGCGTTCTTATAGGTATTCAGATTCTCTGACACTGTGCGCCGCTCCCGCGGTTATACACTTTCAGGCTATATTTATCGGGGCTATAAACAGTATGTTCCATTGAGCGTCATAGTTGGTGTGAAAGTACTCACCAAGGATTTAGCTTGGACAGCTGTTAGTCCTTTGAGATTTGCAGTTATCCTCTGGAGAATATCGTATACAATATATAGTCATAAGGTGCGTCGAGTCTAGTTATAATTTACTTTCACGCCATGACAACAGCATAGTGCCAACATAATAAACTATTCATTAAATTACTTAATGTCTAGGCAGGAGCCTCTAGAGATCTGCATTGTACTGATTTTGCGGTCTAATATTCAATATTGCATGGCTTGCGGTTTTCAGTAATATAAAAACTATTTGAGCCACTCTTTTCAGACAAATACCAATTTGTACCTAAACTACATTTATTTTCCGATTTTAACTACTTCTTCTTAATTGGCGTAGACACCATTTACGTGGTTATAGCAGAGTTTACAACAGCGCGCCAGTTGTTCTTCCTTTTCGCCGTTTGGCGTCAATCGAATATTTCAAGTGTAACCAGGTCCTTTCACACCAGATTTTTCCTCTGCTTCCTCCGTTGGGTACTGCGTTCAATACCTTCAGAGTATTTTGGAGTGTTTTCAACCAAACCGAGGACCGTTGGGCCCGAAATATGGTTTTCTCTAGTACTAGATTCCAGCATAAGAAAATTCAACAAGCTACCTAGCTTTCTCAGGATCGAAAAGCGACCAACCAATATCATTGGCGTACGCCAGCAGCTATACAATCTTATATTAGAATATTGTACCTTCTTAATTTAGCATTGCAGCTCGAATTACTTTCTACAGCAGTAGATTGAAGAAGTCGAACAATATGGAGACCAAATTCAGGCCATGATAAGGTCCAATCAGTTTGTTGTTTAATCTTTCACACAATAGGATCGATATAATCTTATGTGCGATGTTATTGTAGATTGGACATGCTTTCGACCGACCATATTCTAAAAAGAGGCTGATGTATGCTCCTCATAAGTTCTTCGCCGCCGTATTTGAATAGCTGGGATTATGGTGATTCGAGTTAGGGAAGTTTAACTTTACATGTAATTGCTTGGATTTCTCTCCTCTGGTTGACGGTTTGCAAGATATTTCTCTGGCTTTGATTCTTTCAAGGTGCAAGAGTACAAAATATTCGGTTGTATCCGAACTTAGCCCTTCCTTACTTGTTCAATTTTGTGTAGCGTAAAAAAGTGCCTATCGCAATTTGCAAATTAGTTAAGGTTAAGGATCAAAACTGGCAAAGCACAATAAGCCTACGTTTGTGAATGTAAGGGTATATTACAGCGCAACCCTCCTTCAAGTACCATCACTACAGCTCAAACTTAATTTATTTTTTGCAAGCATAGTAATAGGCCTATAAAATATAATTTAGTTACCACTCACGCCTAAAAAGTTTACTTCAATATCTGAGACTCAATCGTACAATGCCATATCTAACGGTATTAGCAATTACTATGCATTACTATGCGTTCTTAGGGAATAAACCCAATAATATGTAGGTGAGAAGGTGAGAGCATAGCCTTCGTTATAGACAGGAAGGAAAGTGTTGCAATGTGACAGATGGGAATAACGGCATAAATATGAAGGTGTGATATGAGTCAACACATGCAAACGTACATAAAGACATACAATTATATATGTACACACATATATATGTATATCAAAATTACTATATATACATATATATGTGCAAGGCTTTCCAACATTTTGCGAAGGCGTGACTTACTATACAAGTATGCTGTACAACGTGCCACACCCCCTAACACAAGCTGCCGCACAAACACTTATTTCCGCGTACATATGCTATTCCGTTAAGCGACTGCACATGGCAATCATCATAAATGTCAGCGTTGATTTAACTCCGTGCGCTGTTGAATATTTCATAAAGTTGCTAAGTAAACGGAGCAACTGAAATGTGACGCAGAGCATGGCCAGGGAATTAAGTGCAAGTGTTGCGGAACGGGGAGGAGGCATATTAGATGTTAGGCGATAGATGGCGTTAATGGGGTTGCGGGGTTGCGGGGTCGTGGGTATGCATATATCTTTTTCGATGTGACTGAGTGAGTGCTGACGGTTTTGGGCAGTTCGCTGACCAAGGAAGTGCTGTGATACGGCTACATATTGTTTGACTTAAGTTTGTGTGTACATTAGGGTGATCCTAAAAAAATCTGATTGTGGCAAATTGTCTATGCTCTCAACTTGAATTAAAAATTGTTTGAAAAATCACATAAATATTTTATTCACATATAATTTGATTACGCCGTCTCGTGCTGGGGTCAGGATTTACAATATTTTTTTGAAAAAGTATGTAGAAAAGTTTTACATCAGTGGCTCAAGTAAAAAAAAAGTAAGTCAAGTAATTATTGCGGATATAACTGCAATTTTTATCAAAATACGTCTATTATTACCCTAATTTCGGATTGTTAGGGTGGTCGGAACATCCATGTAATACATTCCAGTTCAAAAGGAGACAAATTAAGTATTTTTTCCCGTTTCTACTGTGATTGTCGATAAAGAAGGAAAATTTTTATTTTTATTATGATTAGGGTGGTCTGTACCTCAATGAAACTTGCCCTCGTCGAGTCTCCTGATAATAAAAAGTTTCAAATATAAAAAAATGTTTGACCGAATTAACTGTTATCAATGAACATTGCTAAGAAAATCTGGCATATAAATCATTTAGTAGCGTTACAGATGATTAGGGTGGTTTGCAACTCTTTATAATTCCTTAAAACCCTAATTGGTCAACACACATTTTTCAAGCATTTATCTGTTACCATAATAATATCACGGAATATTAATGAAAAAATACCACAAATTTTTATTCCATTTAAGTACCACCATAATACACATATGTTGATATAAATAAAAAATAACCTCCATACTGCGTGTGAAATATTGGATTGCAGTACTTGATTGCGTAGTTCAGCATAATTTTGAGTTAGCAACTTGTCGCAAAAGTGTTGGAAAGCGAAATTTTAAATGAATGGACTAAGCAAGTGAGTGTATACTCACAACACACCTACACATATTCTTGTGAGGACTCTCATGCATATGAAAAATTAAGCAATTTAGCTGGTTGGCTCTGCTGGCAGTGCTGATGGTCACTTCTATACGCAGATGTATGTAAATATATTTACATTGTTGGCAAGCTGTTCACACGCTTTTATAATTCATATCACTCGTTTGCTCAGAACTTCGGGCCCTTTTTATGCTCACTATTTGCTTACGGTCAAGAAGCACACTGCTGGGACAAGACTCTTGCTTACATTGCTTTGCATGGTTGCTAACTAATAACGAGAATTAAAACATTTGCACAGGGAGAAAGCATTTTCCTACCTAATAAACCGAATATTTTGTGAAAGTTATACAATAATTATAAGAATATTCTAGTAAGCCTGTAAAAAGTTATTTGTTACTTCCTGAAAGTAAAAAAAAATGCTGACTTCAGTTGCATTGGAACACGTATAAAAAATTGTTCCATACAAGAACTGGATTTTGATCAGCCAGTTTGAAAGACAGTTATATGCTACAGTGTTCCGATCTTGTATCGTTCCTTATGTGATAAATTATCCAAAATTTCGTAAAGATGTCTCGCCAATTGGATCTCACATCCTAAGAGTCCTAGATAATTTCGTCTATATAGGAAAAAGTATAACAACGTCAGCCACGAAATTCAAAGCCGAATAACTCTTACCAACAGGTGCACTTTGGACTGAGTAGGCAATTGAGAAGCAAAGTCCTCTCCCGACTCACAAAGACCAAACTCTATAAGTCACACATCATCCCCGTCCTGCTATACGGTGCAGAGGCTTGGAAGATGACAACAGCTGATGAGTTGACATTGCGAGTTTTCGAGAGAAAGACTCTGCGGAAGATTTATGGTCCTTTGCGCATTGGCAACGAATATAATAAACAATATGTTTGGAGATTGTAGAATTTCCTAGGACAATAATCCGAGGATCAAATAAAAAAGTTTCCCATACAAGAACTTTATTTTGATCGAATAGTTTGTGTGACAACTATATGATATAGTCATCCAATATAAACAGTTTGTTAAGATGTATAACGTGGCCTTGTATACAAATCCATGTCAAATTTTGTGAAGATATTTTGTGAACCAAAGGCGTATTCCATACACGAACTCGTTTCGGTCACTTTGGCTGCTAATGTGTCCGATATCGGCGATTCCGACTAGTGAACAGATTTTTGGAATGAAAAGATCATGAGGAAATATTCAGAACGGTATCTCAAAAACTGAGGGACTAGTTCGCATATATACAGACGGAATGGCTTGTCAAGGCAATTATTTGTACATACATTGTACTTTACTTTATACTTTTTGGAACATCGCCAGCGTTATAGTAATGATTTCCTGAGCTCGTCGATAGTACGTTACTGTTTTGCGTACCCTTGCTTTTCGAATAACCCCCATAGAGAGCCAAAACTTGAGTCCTAGCAGCTTAGCCAATCTGACTCAGTTTTACCATCTGACGTACAGAGAATTTTCATTCCAGAAACTGAATAGTTTGACTAAGAGTGTGTTATGGCGCACCGACCTCTTTCGACTATTTCGGCAGCCCAAACTTTACTTTTAATGAAAACCAATTAATTTTCCAATCCCCACATATGACTATTTTTTATTTTTTTATGAAATGAACTTTGGCGCTAAGAAACTTTGTTTTATGAAATCAGATGCGTATTTATGGTAAGTCGGATGTTAATTGCATTCTATAAGTAGTAAATTAATTTTTTTTTTCAAAATTGTGAGTAAATTGGTTTCAATGAGTCTGTTGGTATGCTCATCTATTTGAAATTCTCGTCCACATTCTATTTCACAACAAAGGTTTCAAGTGTCCCGGTCGCTATGAACTGCATATTGACGATCTCTTACTGCCCAGTGATAAAAAATGAAATTAAATGGCGAATAATATTGCCCGAAAACAACAGAATATCTACGTAAAGTGTCCTTATTACAGCATTTCATTTTGAAAAGGAGCTACTCATCGTTAAACTTGTATGGATCTGTATAGCACCTTCTTTCCTATTCCTAAAATGATTTTTTCCAGTTAATGTTGGCACATATAATATACAATATAATGTCAAAACGTTGGTATAGTTATAAATACGAAATATTCTAATATTGTCATTGAATGCTTAGTTAGACTTAATATTTGTGTAGCCTGGGTGTCTAGCTTTCCGAATATAAATGAGATGAACGGGTGTCATATCCATCAAAGCAAGTGCACGGTTGGCGTACGACGATGATATTGACATCATTGATCTCAACAACCGCGCCGTTAGTTCTGCTTTCTCCAGACTGGATAAAGAAGCGAAGACTATGGGTCTGATTGCGAACGAAGACAAGACGAAATTTCTCCTGTCATCAAATAAGTATTCGTCCCATTCACGACTGAGTTTGGTAACTGTTGCCAGTAATAACTTGGAAGTTATAGATAACTTCGTCTATCTTGGAACCAGCATTAACACCAGCAGCAACGTACATATATGGTTGTTTTTCTCTATCCTTCCTTAGTTATCCAATAGTGCTTCGCAGGCTTTCTCTCAGTCAAGTACTTCCACCTAAAGTTTCTAGCTGAGTTTGTTGATGGATAGAGCGAGATAGAGATGGCAAGCTTTTTATAATACGAGTATACATACATATGTATACATATAGATTGAGACAGTAAGCTTTGGATTAAACTTTCGATCTGATTTCAAATAAATTTCAGTAATTACATACAGCTTCAAAACTTAGTAAGTTGTTTGCAGTCAAATTCATCGAATTTTCAAAGTCTTCCAACGCCGTTTGGCTACTTGGGTTAGCCCAGCTCTCTGAGTAAAAAAGTGTGTTAACTGTCAAAATTGCAGGTTAGCGCTTGCAAAGAAGTAGATATTCACACACACTAGCATGTGTTCATATATGTACAAAAGTAATATAAGTAAATATGTAAAACGAATAACGAAAGCGGACCTCTTTCTCCTCTATATGCTTTTGTGCTTTCTGCAATGCAAAAGCAAAAACAAAAATACGTTCATTTAAATTTTAATTGCTTTATAAATGTTAAAAAGCCCTTGAACTTTTCTGCAACAAATTGCATGTTGCATGTAGCACACACAGGTACGCAGCTGCAACATGCCGTCATATACGTAGCGATTTGTTAAAGTGTTTGTTTGTTGCAAAAGCTTAACTATTCTTACATTGGAGTTTGCAAAGTAAGTTTTTATTTTTTTGTTGCGATATTGCGAAAATTCTACAAAATTCTTTTTGAGCTAAATAGAAAGGCGTATTTTTAGAACGAGTTTCTTTTGATAGCACTAAGTATTACTCTTTCTCTCTTGACCTTTCGCATTTAGTTATCGCTGTAATTGTAGTTTCTCGCTTGAATGTCGCGAAATAAGTGAGTAGGAAGAAGGATATTAAGAAGAGTGTGGAAAAAAGATGCCGTTTTAATTGCAAACTGAGTTTATTTTCTTGGTAGAGTCTTTCACTGAAATTTGAGGTTAAGCAGTGTATTCACAAATTATAGAAAAGGTTAGCGGCGAATGACCCCAAAGAGGAGATATAGATCTATGGAACAATAAGAGGACAAGATAACATAATCTAAAACATTTTAAAGCCTTTTTTGTCGATCAGTGAATACTTACTATTGAGCAAAAGGGCTGAAGTCAGCAATATATCATTGTATACTACATTAAAAGTTATGAAAAAAGGAGACAAAAGAGACTTTTATTAAATTTGTGTAACCCTATAACGAGAAGGTGTCATCGTTTTTTCAGTAGTACCAAAAATTAAATGATTCTTAGTCGACTTTTTGCATAAATTACTGCATTCTTAGTAGATTTTATAATATAATACGAGGATTGCAACCCAAATTCACTTTGTGAGTATACTCGAGCAATCCAAATAACAAAATATGAAGAAAAGTTCAGTCCAGAGTCATATTATTTAGGAGAAAGTTTATGGTGAGCTTGGTTTAACTAAGCGAAAGACAAAAAGTGCTTTCAAAGATTTAAGCGTAGTAATTTTGGTATGCAAGATGAAGAACGTCTTGAGCGACCAAAATCTTTGAAAATGTAGAACTGGAAGGATTCTCTTTTGAAAGTCACTGATTCGGCCATTTCAAAACGTTTAAAAGTAGCCGGACTCATTCTAAAGCAAAAAATTTACGCCATATGAACTGAAGACAAGTGACATTGAAAAGTGATTTTATAAGTATATCAAAAGTAAATCGCTTTACATAAGACCGCGACTGGTAATGAAATATGAATCCAACACGACATCCCTAAACACAAGAAGTCGTATGTAAAACTTAGCCAACCAAACAAATCAGCGTTGCACCCGAATATCCGTGATCTCACGTTGTTCTCTTAGGGGGAACGGAAAGGCGTGCTAAATTATGAGTTTCTAAAACAAGATGAAATCATTAATGGTGAACACTACTGACAACACTTATCAAATTTAACCAAGCGATTGCCGAAAAGCGCTCGGAATTTGCAATAAGACACAACACTATAATTTTCTGTATATTTTCTGTAATGTAGTAACATTCTTCTCACAAAGTAGTTATACAGGGTGATCCATTTCGAAGTTTCCCATTTCTTTAAAGAAAAACCACAGACATCTCAAATTTAATCAGCAATATTTATATCCACTCGAAAGAACATTCTTTCGCATTTATTTTTTGAAGACCATAACTTTCATTTCTTGGTCTCAGCTACGTCTCAGATGGTCCATCCATGGAGTCCAATTTTCAATGACTCGTTCGAGCATTTCGACTGGTAACTGCCGCATGATAATCGTGATGTTTTGCTCCAAGGCCTGAGTCGAAGCGTGAGTGTCCGCATGTACTTTAGACTTTACATTCCACCATAGAAAAAAGACCAACGGTGTGATATAACACAATCGACCGGACCAAAATGCTCAGTTGACCGATTATGTTGAGCATAAGTTGAGCGAAATACGCGAAACATATTCCTTATATAACGTGAATTTTCGTAATGAAGTTGAACGATTTGTTATCGTTGTTCAGGCGCAACTCTTTCCATGATGAAATACCAAATAATATTGAACAAGACATACATAACATGGAGTAATCAAGAACGACAGACCAACTAAAACTAAAGTTTGGTGAGTTAATGTTAACATATGGGGATAATGCTGGTAAATTGTTGAAAGTTCGACCGCCTTTGACGTCTTTAGCTAATCTCAAGGTGTATTTCGTATCAGCTAAGAAACTGGAAGATGTCGGATAATAATTTTTTGTAGCAAGATTTTTGATAGTATTTATTTTGAGTTTGAGGTTCTGTAAAAATTAATGAACTCAACATACCTGTGAAGAGAGCTACATTCTTAAGTTTGCATTGTTTCTTAAGCTGGCATATTTGTGAATTCGCTTACCTGAAAGTAGAAAATATATAATGTAAAGATTATTAACGTTTGTACAAAACTAAAGCAATATTATAATATATACCAAACGTGATTTTCTTCAGATTATCGAATTATTAATAAAAGTATCCTCCCTAATTTAATTGTGCTATCTTCCATTGAGAGGTTAAGTGTGTGTTTAATATAAAGTACATATGTGGGTTCAGTGTAAATATTGGATGAGTTTTTTTTTTAGCATGAGATTCAAACGTAAAAAAAATATCTTTTATATTAACTGATATATTCGGCCAAATATCGGATAAGAGAAAGTATGTATTAAGCTAAAGGGAGACAGAACACAGTATCATTACCAGAAATATAGTATATACTCTCTGAATTTCATGAAGAATACGTATATATTTAGTATATGTTATAAAGTCAACCGGGAGTCTTAAAATTCCTATATATAAAGTATAAAAGAGCTTTGATAATTACTCACTTGATTTTTTTTATTTTCGTCACAATGACACATCATCAACAGAATATCAAAAAGTAAGATTATAAGTAAATTGAAAGTTTTTATCTATGCATATTAGGGTGGATTAAAAAAAAATTTTCTTTTCGTTTGTTAGTCTGAAAAATAGGTTAATAGACACCTCTAAGAAAGCCTCATGAGTACTTAATTGTAACGGGAAGGTCCTCCTTCTGACAGTTTTCTATTTTTTCTTATTATCAATAGAAAAATTTATATCTCGCTTCCAACTACTTGAAAAAATATTTTGTTCCTTAAATTTTGTAGGAAATCGAATGCTCCACAAAAATGGTCTCCTACGATTTTTTCGTAAACCCAACCGTTTAAAAGATATTAACGGTTGAAGTTTGATTATTTTTGGGAAAATTTTTTATTTCTTATGAATTTTATAACTCAATGAAAAAATCATCATGAATGATGAAACTCTGCGGTGAGGAGGAACGTATTTTTCAGAGCACCAAACGAAAAACAACAATTTTTTTTTGATCCACCTTAATACATATATTAGATATATGCGAGCTATCTCAATAAATAAACTAATATAGAAGAAAAAATAAAATAGACCAAAAATCTTCAAACTGTTTTTTGAATATCAAGCAAATTTTTTGTTTCCAGGTTTTACTCTTTTTTCCCAATGAAGAATACTTTCACTTTCCTTTGCAGCTCAACATGGAGCTTAGGAGCTTCTTCTCGGCTATCCATACGTCAATTCAATTACTTATAATACCAGTTTACAAATTAAGAAGTTTTGTTATGTTATAAAGCAGAAGTGTCAATTTTGCTTCATTTTCTTTTTTTTATTTTTGTCATTTTCTTTGTCGATTTTAAGCCAAAACTACTTCATCATCTCTAATACTGTCAAGGGCTCCTGCACTTGATCATAGTACTTCTTGTTGACATGATTATTTCCTTCTAAGAGCGCTCTAAATCGGGAGTATTTTAATGAAGCATGATGAATATATAGTACCTTGTCCTTTTACATCAAAAATCGGTCTCAACTCTCAAACAACAGTTGTGGGTATTAAAACAACATTGCCTATTTTCGAAAAAGCTGTGAGAAATTCTGCTGAGATATGATTTCTTGACCAAACAAATTTGAATGATGATTCTTTCCAGCATTTATTTATCAAATCAACTAGTTCTTGAGAATACTGGATGGGGATAACAAAGTTTAGAAGTAGGAGTATCAAGCTTCCCACCATATTAGAGATCTAGAAGTCTGTAACTACATAATATATAATATGGCAGATCTTGCTGATTTCAATCTATTTTCAATGACTAGTCAAGTCCGTGGAGTTCTAGCTTTCGAAGAAGCTGGCGAATTTAAATTGAAAGAAATGTCTTCAATGAAGATCTCTTGAGAAGAAAAGAGCATGTGTAAAATTTCAGCTCGATATCTCAAAAACGGAGGGATTAGTACTCAAATATACAGACGGACGGATAGACGGGCGAACGGAATGGATGGCCAAAACGACTCAACTCGTCCTGCTAATCATTTAATTATGTACTCTATAGGCTCTTTGGCTCTCCAGCATTTCTTTCTAAGTGTTACAACCCTGTTCAAGACCAAAAAAAAATTGTGTCCGTTACCCCCTTAATCAAAAAATAATAAGAACTGTGTGATGAGTGTGATTATGGCTTTTAAATTTCGGAATGAAACGGCCATCAACTATGCGTCAGTGTGCGTGTCCTGCTTTGGTGTATGTGAATCAAACTTTTCCACGCATTACTCGTACATACACACGCAAGGTTTCGTTGCGCCTGACAGCTGAATTGGCGCGCCACCTACAGCGCGAGTATCAAATCTCACAAGGTCATGTCACGCTTCATGTATTGCCAGAGCAAAACAAAAACACAAACAACAACAACAAATGCAACAAATATAAATAGGTGAGAGTAAATATAAATTCAAAAAGCAATAACCTGCCGCCGCCCGACTGTCAGTGTCAACTGCTGCTGTCTGGCTGGCTGCTTGCCACCTGCTTGTCTGCTCGCATGCTTGTCTGCCATTACTGCCGCCGCCACTTTTACTCTGTACATCATTTTATTGTGCTCGACTATATTTTATTTGATTTGTTGTTGTTGCTGTTGCTTTTGCTGCCCACTGCAATTCATTTCATCTGCAGCGCTGTTAGTGTCACACAGAATTGCTTTTCACACAATGCGACACGCTGCCTCGACCAACAACAATAACATCGCTCTGTATTTTATATGTCAATGTGTGTCTGTATGTGTGCATCATATGTTTGCCGCTTTGTATGAATAGCTCTTTGAGGAGCCTTAACCCTGCCCATTCGCCTTGCGCGTCGCTGGTGTGTGACTGAAAGTTTTTGTCATTCACGTTTGTTCTTCTGCTTTTAAGTGCATTAGCATTGACATTTTTAAAGCCTCGGGCACTTAACAGCTTCAAGGGGCACTCGCATACAAATATATATACATTCATCTATGTATGTATTTGTATTATATTCATTGAAAAAAAAACATTTGCTGCAAACAGCTGTTGGCAGTGCCCCGAGCAACAGTGCACAGTGTGCTGCGGTTGCAAAAAGTAAACTAAACTGTACAATTTTATTTAAATATATCCATGTCTGCACCATATTCTTTCAAAAGGTGGCAATCTCCCGCAAAAACTTTATTTAAATTTAATTTAATTTAAAAAAATTTATACATGTATTTTAAATATTTTAACTATGTATGTATACTAGAGTGATTCAAAAAAAAAAAAATTTTTTTTCGTTTGCTACTCAGAAAAATAGGTTCCTAGACACCTCTAAGAAAGCCTCTCCAAACAAGAGTTTTTAATTGTAACGGGAAGGTCCTCCTACATACAGTTTTTTATTTTTTTCTTTTTTAATCAGATAGAGGTGTCTAGGAACCTATTTTTCCTAGTACCAAACGAAAAAAAAAAATTCTTTTTTTGAATCACTCTAATGTATACATTTATTTTAAAAAGCTAGCAACACTTTATTAAAAATTCTGAATTAAAAAAAAATTCGATTGAAAGTATTTTATTTGAGTTTGTTTTTAAATTTCTGAAAAAAATTATGCTATTTTAAGCAGGTGGCAACTTCCACTTCCCAATTATAAAATATTTGAAGTTTTAGAAAAGCATTTCATATTTTCCCTAAAACATTTTGAATTCAAAAAAACTAGTATCTATTTTAAATTTTTTAACTTTTTTTAAATTTTATTATTTTAAAGAGCTGGTAATTCTTAAATTTAAAATTTTGAACTTTAAAAACTAATATATATTAAAAATCCGATCTATTAATTTAGCTTTATTAACTGTTTGAAATATATTGTATTTATTTTAAAAAGGTGGCAACTCCTAAAAAAATTATCCCATTGTAAAATATTTGAGGTTTTTGTAATTTTCTGAAAAAAATTTTTAATTCAAAAATATGCTATATACATATATATATTTTAAATTTTTTTAATTTTTTGAAAAAATTTAAATTTATAAAATGTTTCAAATTTATAATATTTAAACTTTTTAATACATATTTCAACTCCGCATCTCGTCTCAAAAAGTTTCCAATATCTAAAATTTCGAATATTTTAATCAAATTAGGTTTATTAATAGAGTGTGGCAGCAGTGGCTTAGCTGGGTAACCAAGGGCCCTGAGTCAAATGAAAATATGGGCCCCAACTGCTATGTAAACTGGTTTTATTAAATAAAAATATGAAATACACAAATACATTAAAAATGCTAAGCTACTTAAGCTACTTTAGCTAGCACAAAAATATAAAAAATAAATATTAAACAGTAACAACATAAATTACAAATAATACTTCGTGTAGGCTTGGCTAAAAAAAAAATGGAGAAGAGACAAGGGTTTATTAATAGAGGTCGGGCCTAACATCTGACTAAATAACAATTATATTTACAATTTTTTTCTAATTTTGGAGTCGAGTTTGATCCGTATTAATTTTTAAAATATTTGTTCTTGTTTTGTTGTTTTTTTTTTTAATTTGCTAAATGACCTTTCAGTTGCTACGGAAGTGACAACATTGCTATAAAAACTTGCGTTATATATTTTGTTTATTGTTTCAATACATAACACCGGTCAACAAAAAAAATATTTTTTTGCGGGTTTCCGTTCTCATGCTTGAATTCTGATTCTAGACATTGAAAAACACTTAAATATTAATCTTTAGTTCTTTAAGTTTGTTTTGGGCTAATCTACATCGATAAGTATATTTGGGGTTTAATACGAGTGAGCTCATATGGGCATAAAAGAAATTCAAAAAATATTCACTTTTAGACAGTAATTTCTTGTTATTTTACATTTATATATTATTGTTTATCACACATCTTGAATAAAAACGACTCTTGTATTTAAAAAAAAGTTTTCTAATTATAATCTATAGTAAAATTGTAGAAAAAATATAAAACTCATCGAAAAATTACTCTAATTTCTACGAAAGCAAACTTTAACCGGAAAAAAAAATTTTTATTATCTTTGTCATAGGAGAAACTAAAATTTAACATGTAGATGTCAGACCCAAAAATCGTGTTGACCGGCGTAATTGGTGAGAAGTCCATGCTTGAGTTAGTTGAGGTAAAACTAAATGGTAAATATTAATAAATTAAAGTGAAAAACTAGTCTATTATATCTGAATATTTTCTTTGGAATTCGTCCCGCTTTTGTAATAAAGTTGCTTCATCAACGTGCAATAAAAATCTTGGTGTCAGAAAATCAAACAAATATTTTTTCTCGTTTTGGAAATCGGTGATCAGCTGCTAATTCACCAAAATGTTTTTTAACTTTTCTTCGCTGTTTTTCTTGAAAATGGGTATCAATACCATATTTTCTTGCAGTTTCACTGGCTTTGCACATGAATAATTCAAAATCATTTCCACAAATTTGCTTTGGTATCTTTTAAAACTATACACAAATTGAAGGTCGCATTTTTTGTAAAGTTTTGGATGCATAGTTATTGTTGTTCACCCTGTGCATGAATTTGCAAAGCAACGCGAACTCGAAGTTCAACATTTTTGTTTTAATACTCTCTGCCTCACTACGCTCATTTTTATTAGGGCTCTTTAGAACTATTTCTGATCAAAATAATGTAGTTTTATTGCATACCTGAGTTAATGTACCTACTGCAGGCGACTTGCATTTTTTCAATATATTTCGCGTTGTACAATGAGCTGTAGCCGAAGTCTATTAATTTGACACGATTTATTGACTTAACGGACAATAATATGAGTGGTTAAATCAAATAAATTGAACCACTGTACTGACCAGTACAAAAAAAGTTTATTGACATTAGTTTACTTATTCCTGATCCACGCCTTAATTTTTTAACATTTCTCGATAAAAGTCTTTATTTGAATTCACAATAAAATGCATATCGACGAATAATAAAATGCACATATAACTGTCCGTCAAATTGACAGCAGTTCCAACCTATGTACATAAACAATTTAGGAGAATTCTCTAGTCATAACTTTTGAATTTCTCTCAACTGAGTTGGCATGATATGTCATATGTATTTTGAAAATGGGAGAAGTTACCAAAATTTCAGTTAGGTTGAAACTTCTGGTAGGGACTCAAGGGCGCCCTGAGCGTGAGGGCCCCGGGGCACTGCTCCGCCTAGCCCCTATGTAGCTATGCCAATGTGTGGCAGCACTATTTGAAACCTTTCCAAAATAAAAAGGTTTAAATTTTAGAAACAAACTGAGTATTTTTAAAAGGTGACAATTATAATAATATATAAGTATAATAAAGGGTAATCCATTTCGAGGTTTTATACTTTTTTAAAGAAAATTCACAGAAACTTCAAATTTAATGGGAATCTTTATTATCATTGTAAAGAATGATTATGGCGCAATAACCTTTGCCATAGACGGTTACGTTCTCACCGGCATCATTTTTGAAAAAAAAGTGGACCAATAATTCCACCGTTATTTTTCTGGATGAAATGGCAGCTCTTGAATCTCTTCGGGTTGCTTTTCGTCCCAAATTTGGCAATTTTGCTAGTTTTCATACCTATTGAGTAAGAAATTGGCCTAATCGCTGAACAAAATTGCTGCGCCGAAACGATCTCCACAGTCTTCGGGGGTCTAATTGGCTAATTGCCATGTCCATAAATTGCTATTAATGAAATATTTACAAATTACTATAACTAAGCAGCAAATCAAGATACAATATATCAATTCTTTCGTGACCTCTTATGACAGCTGAAATTGATAGGTGGTAATTCTACAAATGAAACTTTCTATAACATATTTTTTGAGCTGTCATATTACTCTATTAACCATTAGGTCTAATTATATTTAGGTTGTTATGAGAGCTCCCATGTCACACAATTTTTTGCGCAATATGGTAGTAACTTGTGAAATGTGGCAACATAGGGAACACTTTTGGTTTTTAAGTCAGTTAAACTCGGATAAAAGCTGATCACAGAGACGGTATGGACTATGTATCAAAAGGAAGGAAGAGACTGGAGAGAAAAAATCAAGATTTTCTATATTCAAGTTGAGTCGGATTCTAAACGCAAGCAATACAAAGCTTAGCGGCTTGTATATATTGCACTTGGCAGAAACAACCGTACTCAATTAATTCTAGTAGAGTTCCTTAGTGCGGGGTTCCTTGAAAAACACCGAATAAACTCTGCATTATCTATTATTCGAATTTTACTGATGCAAATATTACAGCTTCTCGCAACACTGTACCCAGCCATTAGTAACACCTGTCAAAGAGCGCACCCCGGCCAACTGGGGTCAGAGCGCTCATCAAGCAAATCTCCAATGCAAACGCATACATACACACCTGCATAGTGCGCCACACTCTCTTTTTTATGTAATTTCATTTCTTTTTGGTGAAGTCTTCTTAGGGCGTCTTTCAACGCTTTCATCGTGTCAGCCTTTCCACTTCGCCAGCCACTTGTCCTCTAACAACTTTTCATCATTTGCGCAATTTTCCCTACAACCAAATGACGCGCTACGGCTACGGCCAGGCATATCCGCGTGGCACACAAAATGAGCTCGTGACAACGCTGCGGCCGCTTAGCTGCTGCACATTATTACAAAAACAAGTGGCAAGCGCGCGTCAGTGGCGACAGTGGTTTTTGTAGGTGTAAAAGCGAGAGTCATCAGTTTATCACTCAGCGGTGGCAGCGCGCGGCAGTGTGGCAATCTTCACCTCGTTTAGGTGAGGCCGCGACAATTGCTCTTGCTGACTTTAAATTTTTGTAACTAACCTTTTTTGCAAGCCGTTACAGCGACGAAGGCTACAAAAACAACCACAACACCTCATGATGCTTCAGAAACTCATTCATTCCGCAACATCGCGGTGAGTGGCAGCGCTGCGGCTGCGCTGGTTGCCATGTTACGCTTGCGGCTGCAGAGGAGTTCATGTTGCGCCCGCAGCATTGCCGTGAGCGCTCCACTAGTAGCTGCCGCAACCCACCGCTGGCGACTTTAGTGTCAACACCAGTTTGCAACATCGTTAATTGATGTTTGAATGCGCGTCATGGCAGCCCGCTGTAAGCTGTAGGCCGAAAAATTGTGACAGCAGTGTGCATAATAACGGTGTTGAATAGCGGTGAAGGCGCGCTACAGCAGCGTCAGTATTTTTTTTCAATTTATATTGCACGTCAACTTTCATCAAGTCTTACTTGACGCTGTCTTTTTGTCGGCTCACCTACGAAAAGTTCAGCGGTCGTGACATTGCAATTTGTTTGTGATTTTGGTTGTAACTTTTGATTTTTCCATCAGCAATTTTAGTTACATACCCAGCCTGCAGTATAATCTTTTGCTTGAGCTGTTGGTGACAGCAGCCTCATCAACGTCTGCTTCATCAAATTGCACTTAATGATGCTCAAACTATATTTAAACAACAACACCAACACTGCTACCCAAAATCACCCAAATAATTGCCACACACATACATCGAGTCACCAATAACAACAAAAACACCAACTTTGGTTCACCCTCAACTATTCGCCGCACTCGACACACCTCGTTTACATATCCCGGCCGGGGTTGTTGCTCAACCTTGGCTCACCTTGAGCGCAACAACTGTTCTATGCACATCCGTCAGCCATTAAATTACACTTTCACTTACTCGCTGCTCACTTGCTGTTGGTTGGCGCTATATATTTACTTTTAATAGTTGTTTCCTCACCAACTCATCGCAGCCATTTTGTGGTAAATTCAACGGTTTCTTTAATTGCCAACAGTTGTGGATATTAATTCTTACAACGCAGCGCTCTCAATGATGATTTAGTGGCACTGAAGGGCGAATATTTACTTTAACTAATCGTTGGATGATAAGTCACCAAATAAATCAGATGCTTTCATTTCATTAAAAATTGCAACAACTTTGACAACATATTAGAAAAAGAGACTAAGAATCATATTGCTATGATCCTTAAATGTTATTTAACTCGAGTGTGTCCGAAAGGAGCCCTAGTCTAATTAGAAATTAGAAAAACCGTTAATTTCGGTTAATTGAAGCTTTACAGTCATCATAAATACAAAAGATTCCGTACAAGTACTTGGTTTTCTTCCGTCGGTTTGTATGACAGCTACATACATGCTATACGAGTACTAGTAGACCGATCAATATTTTTTTCCATATCTATATATATAAAAGAAAGTTGTTGTTAGATACACCATTTATAACTCAAGAACGGCTGAACCGATTTGACTGAAAAATGGTGGAGAGGTAACTTAGAACCAGGGTAAGGTCATAGGATACCGTTTATCTCTCTGTGTCAAAGTTTAATACAACTCATAAATACAAAAATTATATTTCAAATAATAAGCATTTGTTCAAAATTCATGTTTTTAGGAATCATTTGAATATATGCGTACAATTTTAAACAGATTCTTCCTCAAAAATAATACAATTGCTAAGTATTTGGAATAGAAGAAATAAACTGCAACCAAATACGCAGTGAAATAGATTATAACTGGCTCAGTAATCAGTCGTTGAGTATGTATTATACCACGTGCATCCCAAAAGAATGATGTCATAACTTTTCCAGCCGACTTTTTCGTTTTTCCACGCCTGAGAACCGTTTCATCATGTGCAGTCCACTAGAATGACTGTCGATTGGACTCAAGTGGGAAATGATGGAGCTATGTTTCTATCACCGACGAAAAATTTCGGCTTTATTCCGATTAGAGAGCACTTAAACGCTTCTCAGAATCAGTTATTCGTTGTTTTTGTTTGATTATGAACCTGCGAGGCACCTACTTCGCATTGTTCAGATCGGACCGTTAGGACATGTAACTGTCATTAAAACTGACCGATCAAACTTAAGTCCTTGTATAGAAAGCGTTTTTATTTGGCACAATGTCTTCACAAAATTTTACATATGTTATTACCCAAGACAATTTGCGAACATATAATATCGTTTGCATCGGACTACTATAGCATATAACTGCCATTATTTGGTTAGTTGAAGTACTTTTAGTTGAAATTAATAAAAGTGCCCTTTAAAGTGAACTGAAGAAATGAGACTTCTTCTAGTTTCGTCAACGAAAATATGTCTCTAAGACCTCAGGTGGCAGTAAGCCTATCTTGTCGTAGGTTAGAAAGCTTCTTTTATTAAGGTACCAATTTGCTGGTTGATTCTGTCACAGTTTTATAAAACCGTATGATTTTGTAAGCTACAAATTGTGAGGCAAAATAGTCGGTTCAAAAATGTTATCAAGTAATGAGGTTGATTTCTAAAGAGAAAAGATGAGAGTATCCGAGCGCTCACTTCTATTCGTCTTTTGTCGAAGCAAATTATTCTCTTTCGTCATAAGTACTCTAGTAGCACTCAAAGCTGTCATCTTCTGTAGACAAATTAAAGACCAAGCAGATTTTTGACTTCTCGGAATTTTCTTTGAAATTTGAACTATACACATTTGTTGACAATCTCTTTTAATTATGTCATGTTCGACAGCTCTTAATAGGTACGACGCTCAAAAGTGTCAAAACACACAGGCACACAAAGTATACCAGCAAACAGGCGCTGACAATGAATTTAATTCCCAACAGCATAACAGTGAAAAACTCAACGAAGCATATTGTCCGACAAACAACAACAAGTATAACTACTACTTAGCAAGCACACATCTATGCACATAAAGCAAGCATATGTGTGAATTGCATGCGGGTATATGTCAAAGTCATTACGCCTTAACATAGACTTCTTGGTATTAAGGTTTATTAAGAACGCGCCATGGAGACGCACATATACAGCTAACTATACATATATATTTATAATACATCTACATGAAAAGGCACACATATGTGTATATGTATACGTACATATATCTATACTATATAAATCCACTTTTTGTTACAATTTCAAAATCTTGAGCAGCCAACACACACACACTTACTGCTTTTCCTAATTTCGTTACAAATATTTTACTCACACCAATGCAAAAGGCTCTTGTTGTAGGCAACAAAGAGGTGAGGGTTTGCGAGTCGAGTGGCACTTTAACCAGCGCTGCTTGCCACAAAACGGCTTTTCATACACTGTGCACAATTGAAAGTGTACGCGTGTGTGTGTGTTCGGCAGCCATTCACGTCAACTCGACCTCACTCACACAAACGACCTCCCGCACTCAGCCCCCTCACCGCTTTGCATTTACTTTTTCAACATTTTAATCGCTCCGGCATGTCGTGCCTCCACACCAATTACTCTAATGAATGACAAGTTTAAGCAGGCCTGCCTAACAAGCCGCGCCGAGCTGACACTAAAGTCCCGCTGGTCGTCGGGAGTGCGGAGGCGAGAGTCGGTATGCCGAGAAAGTCGAGTTGTCTGCCTATTCTAGGCTGGCAGGCATATAATTCACACTTAAGCGTAGCCAACAACAAAAATCACACTACAACAAAAATAAGTGACACAACAACAAGCGCGTAGGGACATCAATAGTGGCTGTAGTTGTAGTTGTCATACAAGTCGCTGGAGGTCAAAAACAGTGAAAGTGACATTAACTGCTGTATGTGGCATGTTAAATCTACAAGACGCAATATGTTGCATGTCAAAATGTCTTAAGTGTAAGCTGCAAACAATCGCGCGCCTACTTACACACACACACAAATACTAATATAGGGTTCTGGCCTATTCAGAGCCACTTCATTTTGACTTCTTGGCGGTATGACCTTTTCCTTCCAAGAAGCTGTCGTTTATTCTGCTCGTCAGATTCTCATTTTCCACTAGACATTTTTAATATCCCTTAATACTTTTAAATAATTGACAATCTGAAGTGTAGGAGCACATGTGAATATACATACATAAGAGATTGGTGAGAGTAGAAGGATCAAACTGAGCCCTTTCATGGCACTAAGGTATGGATAGACTTTCTAGAAAAAATTATTTGAATTTTCACTTGTTGACGTGCGATTTATACCCTCAAAAGAAAGTACCCCCCTTTGAGCTAAAACTAAATTCTAATATATGCAAGACCGACTGCTTTGGGACTGGGTAAAAACAATATGCTATGTGTATATGCAGCAACGAACAGCGCCATAAAATTTCCAAATACTACCAAAGTCAAATTCATCTGATAAAATTTGACTGCGAACAAACATTTTCACGTAGTTTAATACAAATATTTATTATTACTTTCAAAATATAATCTCTTTGAGCCAACACAAGCTTGCCAACGCTTAACCCAATAGTTCACACTTTGTCATAATTCTCGGCTGGGCTTGCCTGCAGTGCCTTCGACGAATTACTTTTATTAATATCAATGGCTTTATGTTGCGTTCGATAAAAGATGAAATTCAAGGGGAGCCTAACTTGGCGTATACAGTGGCTAAACGATGACTCTCGTGTAGTGTTTGACCAAAAGGTCCATCACAATTATGCTAAAATGTAACGGCGAATTGTCGTTGTGAAAAATCCAGATTTTTTCTGTGTACAATTCAGACTTTCGACGTATTGCTGCACATAGACGTCTCAAAAGGGTGAATTAGTATTCCCTCTACACCTTGTGACCTTATGAAAGGAATTCACGGTGAACCACACCATAGTAATCAAAGAAAATGATGAGCATCCGCGTAGTTTTGACAGATTTGATGCGATTTTGGCTCATTTGACGTACATTTCCTAAACCCAACGTCTCGTCACCAGTTATGATGCGTTTAATGAACTAAGGGTCCTTAGCTAATTTGTCAAGCAACTCGTTTGCAACTTTTACTCGACGTCATTTTTGCAAAAGTTTCAAGACTTTTAACAAGAGTTTAGCCTAGACACACATCCTGCGCAAGACATTAAGCAAAATGTGTTGATGTATAAAAGTTGAGTTCTTCCGATATCTCTTTGATACCAACTCGACGATTTTCCAGCACGTTTCTTTAATTTGCATGGTAAAAATCGACAAAAAAAATGTTGCATCATCAACGAAGAGCATTCGCAACTCATACTATGGAGATAAAACTTCAGGCATTTTCATAAAACAAAGATTATACCAATTGAAAATTTTAGAAGATTTCGAATCAATTTGACATTAACCTAACTCGGTTTCTGAGTGTTACAGCTTCGAATACCTCAAGAGCTTAAATGAGATATGCTCACAGGATCGAAACCTAAAAACGTCCATGTTGAGTGCATTTTCGTCCGCGGAAATTGCCTCAAGTCCTAATTGAGACAGTTACTGGAATTGTAGAATAATATAACCCTAATAATGGACGACGTTTACTTGACCTAAGATTTGATCGGTCTGTTGCGAAAGATGTTAAGAAAAATACTCTTGTTATGTTATTAAATACCAATACAAATACAGCGGAGAAAATGAAGGCTAGTGTCTGGAGAGAAAGAGAGACCTTTTTCTTTAGAATGGCTAACTTATAGGCCCAGTAAGACGGAATACTTCGTCGGCCATAAATAATATAATTCTAATTATTTTTTCGGCAAAATAGTTTGAGATTGATGATCCCGATCAGTGTGTGGAGAACTAGCACTTATCGCCGAGACGAATAAAAACCCATTCAATTAGGATTCATCTATGTTGGGCAGTGAGCTACTGCGGAAAAAACCTACGATCAATATTCTCCTCCTTAATTTTCTCAATTCTCAACAAAATTTAACACTTTAAACCACGAATAAGGGACCACTAAACAGGGTTCGTTTAGAGTTATATACAAAGCATAATATAGTATATATAAAAATGATTACAGGTAGAACTGTTTTCGGGTATAGAATTAAGCTGAAGTGTATACAAAATTTTATGATATATAGTATGAGGAGTAGGCGTGGTAGTGGCCCGGTTTCTCCCATTTGCATAATCTAAAATAAGAAAGCCAAAATAATTATATGCACAAAATTTGGGATTGGCCGAGAAATTCTGATTATCCGAGATATAAAATTTTAACCAAAGGCGAAGATAGGTCTTCGTAACTTGTTAAGAATAAAATACTAAAAGAAATTCATAGCTTTGTCACAGAATGCTAAATACACTACTCAACAAATATGAAGGAAAAATTAGCGTCTGATATGTTAAAAGGTTAATGTCCCTACCCCATGGCACTCACACCATAGCGGATGAAGTCAATACGTTGATGAAAATTGCGAAGCATTTTTCAGTACCAATTTTTACTGTGTAATGGACATCACCAATACTTTGTTATAGTTCGAGGGCCATCTAAAACCTCTGTCGTGCACAAATTGAACTAACAAAATTTAATTTCATTCCTCATTCGTGTAATAAATCACAACCATCACGATACCCCCCAAGGGGAGTCGCATGAGCAGGTTGAAGCGAACTTCAAGGGCTCCTGCTGCCCATGGTACTAGAATTAAGTCTTCAGTCCGGTCTCGTAACCGAAAGTATTATCAGCTGAGCTTCCGTACTTCTCTAGACTGATGACCAGGGAATGAACCCTATACGTACATTACACGCACAAATCTTTTACACACAAATTAATCTTAGTTCTCGGTTAAACGCTTTCGTCGCCTAAGCAACTCAACGCGCAAACCATCCTAACTGTTCAGCATTCCGACTAGTGGTGATCACATCGCTAACATCTAATCGTCCATCATTGTAGCTGATCCCCATATGCTCGAGATTCCTTATGTCTGAGTACATCGGGCACTCCGCGTTTACATTAACTCAATCTTCAAACTGCTATACACACAAACAGGGTGTCTTTGATACACTCGAGTTGTTCCAAAGGTCTTGCCACCTACTCCTGACCTTATCATCTAGAAGTCTCCGCCGGATATCCAACATTCCGCAGCTATGACACACTCGAACCTCTTTTTAGCCTGCAAACAAACGCAACAGCATGCTGTATCACCAAAATGTTAACTTGGAATGAACCAAAAAAAACTGCATCACATCCATTGAAAGGGTGTTACATAGAGACAAACATCATACAACGCTGCACAGAGAGGAAGCCAAGACCGCTGATTCCTACCATGGCTCCATAAGTGACACAGGCCACAAAAATTCGACGAAATATGTTACGAACAATATGGCTTCCGAAGACCCGAACACTCCTCAAAATACTTTGTACTTTGTCAGTGGTTGCTCCTTCACACCCACCAAATGTAGTGTGAAACCCATTCTGTTACTCATGGCTCTGCCCCAGGTATTTACATCTGTCCTTCAGAAGCATTGTCACCGTTTTTTCCAACGATATGTCAAGTAGTGAGAAAGTCGTCAGCTTACGCACAACATTTACAGAGGAGCTCGAGTTGCCCAAGCAAAGAGTCCATTATGAAATTCCAAATATATGAACCGCGAATGGATCCTTGCGCGCAGCCATGAACATCGCCGATTGCCACATTCCCATTCATGCCGACTGGAGAGGCTCTTCTGTCCGAAAACTAGCCAAATAGTAATTTCCGGACAGCCAAGCTCCTCCAGTCGTTGTATCACTCGATCAAAGCTTAGGTAATCAAACGCACTCTTGAAGTCAACAAATATGCCGAGGAAATATATGTTGGTATTCTCAATGGTATGTTTTAGTGTATGTTATTCTCCAACATCGGTCAAGCGTTTTCCAACTATTCCTTTACGACTTAGCCATTGTCGTCTCAGACACTTAAATTTATGCAGCATTTTTTTACGATTCTTATAAAGAGCTGCCTTGCGGCACCCAAGCATTGTTGCCATTTAAATTTGAGTGCAAGTACGCATTTTTTGCAGGTGTACAAGTAAGTACTTAACAGAGTACTTACGACCACCGCCAACAAAACCGCCGCACCTCACTGCAGCTTGCTGCTGTGACGCAATTAGGTTAAGGTCAATTGCATTGTTGTTTGTGTGCCACTGATTTTCGCAGTCGCAATCCCTGCTGGCCGCCAACTCTAACTGCATTTCCGAGCGATTTTAATAATAGAGCCACTAGCGCCACCTGGCCTGGCAAGTTGCAACATTTTACTCTGCGCCGTCAAATATCAGTTGTTATGCGAGCGAAGTAGTGGTAGCGAGCATGCTGCCAGCTACAGTTGAAAAAATGCAAACAAAAAAGAAACAAAGAATAAATGTTAAAATTCGGCTGCACCGAAGCTATTATATAATACCCTTCTCAGGTGCATTTTTTACAACATAAAATTACGGAAAGATTTTTCACTTGAGTGGGTTCGGTCAGGTTGAATGGCAGCTGCATATATCCTACAATTGTTCGATATCGACGGTTCCCACAAATGAGCAGCTCATTGGCTGGGAAAGGCCGTGTGCAGAATTTCAGGTCAATTTCTCATAAAGTTACGTACTATATACAGACGGACATACGAACACAGAGACGGAGATAGCTAAATCGACTCAGCTCATCACGCTGATCGAAAATTCCTAGCAATTGTGCCTTTTTGGTGTTTAAGATATCATGGCAAACTCAATACGCCTTGTTCAGGGTATAAAAAGACCACAACAACAGCATCAGCAAAACTGAATGATCGGAATCAAGGGCTTGTATGGACAACTTTCGCATTTGACTTAGTATCTCCACGAAATTTGACATGGGCTATGCTTAAGGTAATATATAATCTCCGAAAAAATTGTTCAGATCGGATTACTATAGCATATATCTATACAAACTGGACACATAGTTAATAAAAGAAATGCACCTGTGAAGGGTATATGAGCTTCAGCCGAAGTTAACGTTTTTTCTTGTTTTTGTTTTCTTTCAGTTATTGTTGTTGTTCGTTGTTATTATGTTTTTGTTGTTGTCCGTGTTAGTTGCATTATTGTTGTTGCCAGCAACATTGCCCCTGAAGCGTGTAAGTCAGTAGGTCGGCTGCGCGAAATTGCAATATCTCTCATAAGCTCATGTTCCTCTACTTTTCGAGCACCTCTGCTCTTCCTCCCTGCGTCACGCCGCTCTTAGTCACCACCAACTGCTATACGCCGTTAGCATTCCAAATCCGTAAAATTAATTTTTACAACTGCGCAACTCTCTGCAACCATTTGCTTTACGGTTTTCCCTCTACCTTCGTCTCTTGCTCTCTCCCACTGCCGGTGTTGCTCTCGCGCATTGAGTGCAGGCATAAAAATGAAACCGTTACAAAGAAATTAAAAGTACGCGCTGCAACCAAGAGAAAAGTAACTTTAAACAGGCGCCGCCACACTCTTATTCGCCCGCATAGCACACATACACATACTATAACATAGCATAGCACATAACGCCTCGCACACATAACAATGTATGTAAATGCTTGGTAGTGCGCAAGTAGTTTTTGTGGAAAGTGTAACATTTTGGTGGCGCCCACATTGTTCGGCAGTTTTCGTTGCACCCACAATCCCCGAAAACTATATAGTATGTGGTCTTTGAAGTTTGTTGCAAGTTCACAAGTAAAGTGCCGAAATAAATATTACAACATAATCGACCTTCACGCTGAGTAATGATGGAAAGCGTGCGGAAGGAAGACATGCAAATAAATAGTGCAAAAAATTGCATAAAGGCGTGAGTTGTGAGGAAAGTTTGCCAAACCGCAAATAACTGGGATTTCTTTACGGTTTGCTTTTGAAAGAAACTTGAAAAGAACCTTGTTAAAGTTTGCAGTTAAGGGTGGCTTTAAGTTTGACTTTTCAAGAAATTAAATTTTTGGTTTAAAATATGACCCAATTTGAGTAATAAATTAAATACTTTGCATGCGCTTCAATTCTTTTGATTCAGAGTCCTTCAGTGAATTCATACTAGAATGTATATGGAAGATTCTACTTTTGTAGATATTCAAAAATAACAAATATTTTTAAACTTAGAAAACTTATTGCGACCTGTTTTGGATTGTTCGTTTTTCGGTAATTGCATCTAAGTAGTTACTGAAGGTGGCAATTAACACTATATCTTTCTGTAACTATGATAATTCATTGAAAACGTACGAATTTTCAGATTTCTTTACAGTGTAAAGATCACAATCGTATCGTCTTTAATCACTGTAATATTTAGTATTCAGAGGAAAGTTCCCTGAGCGTCATTTTTACATATGGCTCAAAGAGCTCACGACTTTCGATCTTAGATCAAGTATTCTCTAGGTGGGCAAAAAACATCAGTTCCAAGGCGAGCTAAAATGAGAATGAAGGGCCCACCCAACTCGTGCTTGGCGACTTTAAATCCAGGGTGGACAAAGAAGATATCTTTGGCACAACGGTCGGTAAATTCAGCCTCCATAATAAAACATCCCCAAACGGGTTGAGACTGATCGACTTCGCCGGGGCTCGAAATATGGTTTTCTGTTGTACTAGATTCCAGCATAGGAAAATTCATCAAGCTACCTGGCTATCTCCGGATCGAAAAGCCACCAATCAGGTCTATCATGTTGTGATAGACGAAAGACACATATCCTTAGATAAAAATTATTCCTTTAGTATCTTTATGTGATCATACTTACGCTCCAGACTCTGAACCCGCTCTCTACAATTTTTCGGAATAGTCTAGCCAATATGATCTTTAAAGAATAATCTAACCCACCAGAACCTTATGAACCAAACTTTCATCTGAAAAACACTGCTTGAACACAACAAAATCAATCCATTTTTGAAGCGAATTTTTACTTGAAAGCAGATCACTCACCTCTGAAGGAAGAGGGACAGGCCATACATCAATAATGACTCTGTGGGGAAATGTGGGTGCTTGGTTTGGTGATGCAACCACTTTCTTTTCAGACTGAACATGGCATCAAATAATTAATGTCATTTTTGTCTGTGGATAATGATTTTGCTGGTAATTTGGTATTTACCTCAAGAGATGCTTATAAAATCAACTGTACCACTTCACTTCGAATAACATAGGAAGGATGGTTTCTATGAAAACGGAGTTATGAAATGACTTTCAAATTAGTAAGAAGATACCGAGCAAAATTATGCATATTTAACCTTAAGTGCATCAGGTTAATGCATGGACACTATGGGTACCTTTTCGTGATTCTTTTTGATAAAAAGACTAATGAACTTTTGAATTCGTCGAGGAGACTACGCCAAATATATTTATGACTATAATCAAATCTCAGTTATCCAGCATTAGGGGTAAACCGGGAACGACGTTGTCCGGGAAACTAAACTTATTTATGCACTTACAATGAGTGTGTTCGTATAATACGAAAAATCAGAAGATGCGGAGAGCGCGGTTATACAAAAATAACTTGTTTCAAAACCTTTTGGCTACATTACCAAAAATCATTCGATCACTTTCAAAAGCTAAAACCTAAATAATGCTACATCGCAAAGAAAGTAAAGGGTCTAAGCAAAGGCTTGAAAGAATTAAAAGAAATTTAGTAGAAATGAAGCTGACTAAATTGGCGACCTCGCTGACGCAATGGCAAGTTATCTGTTGCCATCAAGTTGATAAATGGCTAACATACATACGAATAAGTGGAAAAATGAATATATTGCTCATTCTTAGCGGTTTGGATTAGTACATACAAATATCAAGCGACATGAGACATGCGAAAGTTGGGCAATAAGACATGAAACTATAGATAAAAAAGTCACTTTAAAAATTCAACATACAACGTGCGTTCCAAAGTAAAGAGGTCTTTTTGAATATCCCCTTTTGCCGACTGGTGTGTTAGAATTTCGATTGTCCAGTGAGAGTTTCATGATCTTTCATTGATTGGAAGTGAAGTTATTGCATTTTAAGTGTCAGTATGTATGTGTTTTTGGTGCGAAAATGAGCTTCGAACAAAGAGCCAACATTAAATTTTTTTTTAAATTGGTAAAACTTTTACCGAAACGTTTCAATTGATGAAACAAGTTTATGGCGATGATTGCCTATCCCGTAGCATAGTGCACGAGTGGTTTCAACGTTTTCAATGTGGTCGTGAGGACATAAATGACGATCAACATGTGGGCAAATTAAAATCCGTGATCACCGGAAATTCCATCGAAACTGTGCATGAATTCATGAAACCTGAGCTGAAATTATCATTGAAATTCATGGAAATGAAATTGAAACATTGATGCGGTATTCTACCTTGGTGTTCTGAAGCGTTCGGTGCCTCGTATTCGACGTGTTCGGTACGGAATATGTATAATGAGCCGTCTCATCGATCGACGCTTGTGACCGATTATTTGACCAAAAATCACATTTTAACCATTAACCACTCCCCGTATTCACCTGATATGGCACCGTGTGACTCTTCCTTTTCGGAAAAATACATTTGCCCATGAAAGGAATGCGTTATGTAGACGTAGAGGCCATTCAAAGGTTTGCACTGACATACTGGTGGCCATTCCGGCCAACGAGCTAAAACACTTGTTCGACATGCTTTTGGACCGTGTAAAAAGTTGTATTGCAGCAAAAAGAGACTATTTTGAATAAAATTAATTGATTTTGCCGAAAAAATCATTTGTTCTGCTTTTTTTTTAAGTCCTGTTTACTTTGGAAGGCTCCTTTGGAAATTCTTTTTTCAATAACTTTTTTTCACAGATGACGCTTGAGTCGTATCAAATTGCCATGCATTTTTTTAAAATCGTGTAAATTTATGACGAAAACTCACGTTCTGTAAATTATATGTTTCGTGCGCTGCGCTCAACGTATGGTCAACATAATCGACCTACTGAGCGTACTATTCGCAACACCATCATCCATCTTGAGATCTACTTGTAGTATCCATTATTGAAAATTATTCGACAGAATAGACCACGTCCTGCGCGCAGTGAAGAAAATATAGCAGTCGTGCGTAGAAACTCCGACTGACGCGTGGAACGTCTTGGCAACGTCAGGATCTTAAATTACAAAATACAGCGTGGGTAAAAACTGAAGCCACTCGACCAACCCCAGCGATATCGCTTCGCTCTATGGGCTGTTGAAAAGATTGAAGAAGACCCGACTTTTTCGGGACAAATTTTGTTCAGCGACGAGGCCCATTTATGGCTCAATGCTTATATGAACAAGCAAAAGACTCCATTTCGGGACGAAGAGCAACCTGAAGAGTTTCAAGAGCTGTCATTTTATCCAGAAAAAACAAAAAACGGTTCGGTGTGATTTGTGCGCCGGTGGAATCATCGGTCCGTATATCTTCAAAATTGATTGAGAACCGATTTTTTATGCCTGATATTGCAGCTCAGCTCGTGATAGCCGCGGCCAGCATTTGAAAGAGATAAACTTCAAGAAATAAAAGCCAGAAAATGTTCTTTCGAATTACAATAAACATTCCCATTAAATTTTAAGTTTCTATGTTTTTTCTTAAAGAAAGAGTAGGAACCTCAAAATGAAACACCCTTTATAATTCGACATGAGACAAAAAATTATCTATCCTTTCAACTCATTTTTAAGAAAACAATATATACTTATTTAAAACATCACCGTTTTGTAGGACTAGAAAATCTCAAGGGCATTGGGTTGCCTCTCCGAACATTTCAATTATTTTCACCTACAAACACAAATAATGTATAGATACAAAAAATATACCACATAACCGTTGATATTTATTTGTAGGCATGTGGAGATACATATTATATATGAAAGCTTATTCCATTCGCTTTAATTTCATAAACTGAACCCCTTTATGCCTTTCCGGGAATAATAAATGCCATAAAATTGTGTAAAATATTACCTATTGAAAACGAATTAATTTGCTGACATAAAAAATGCATAAAAATTGTAGCAATATAAAAGACTACATAACGCACAATATTAAAAATCAACAATAGCAACAACAAGGAAGCAATAATAAAGCAATGTTTTGAATGTAGGAATGTCAATAAAAAAATGTGCCAAAAAGAGAGAAAGTGGAAGATTATTTTTCACGCATTACAAAGTAAACGCTGGCATGTAAAACAGCGTGGCGAACACAAAGGAGCGACAGAGCGACTTGCCGTTAAAGGCGAAAGGCGAACAAACAAATAATGGAGTTTTTGGGGCCGCAGGTGTGTTGAAGGAGGTAAGTAGCGCGCCGGTTCAAAGAGTTGAGGGCTTTGATGAATGTTTGAAAGTACATATGTGTGTGTAAACCAATATTTATTTGTATGCATGTATTTGTATGCGTTTGAGCATGGGTGTGCGCGTATTTGATTGCTTCCAATTGTATGTATGTATTGTATTATAGCTGTGTGATTGTAAAGCGGCAGGCGGCTTATAAATGAAAGCCGCGCGTGAAAATTAATCAAATGCGCACACACATACATATGTATGTCAACACAAACATGCCTTAAACACACACATATACGGTTTTATTTATACGTTTCAAATAATATTTATGTATGTGGATCTACAAAGATTTGTCAGCAACTTGTTTTCAGATCTAGCATACATATGTACATACAACCATACAAAGCATGCATTTGTGGCGCGCAAACAAAAAAAAACAGAAAAACCAAAAAAAATTGTGCAAAATACCAAAAACATCACAAAGCCACCGTGCTGTTTGCGGTAAAAGCGGCGCTTATGTGGGGGAAAATAGCGCCCAATTGTCACCACTATAAATGGCACATCATAAATCATGTCGACACGCGCACACACAAGCGCAGCCAGTTCACACGGCATGAGAGTTTGTGTGTGTGGGTTGGCAGCACACCTGAGCATTGTGAGCACATTAAATGTGCGGCTAATACTCTTCACATGTTTGTATACCTGTGTGTACACATATTTGCCTGTGTATGTGCGTGTGGGCGCGCTCTAAACTGATCTGCTTGGCAGTGCAAATGTGCGTTTGTGTTTGTTTTTGGCATTGTTTGTCGTAAAAAATTAACTGCTCCAAATAAATAAGTGCGTTTATGTCTGTGTATTAGTGCTGTCTGCGCGTATTCATCATCTTTTATTGATGACCTGAGAACGGCTAACTAAATAAGAAGGAAGATATATGCCGTAGGATATAAATAATAATAATAAAATATGAGCGGTGTGTTTGAAAAACAAAACAAAAAAAAGGTTGGAATAATTTCGAATATAACGATAAATGTTGTACTCTTGAAATTTAAGGGCAGGACACTATTGCAGGTGTTGACCAAGCCGTGTATTGCAAAATATTGAGTAAAAAATCAATGTTTATTATTCGTCGATATTGTAAAAGAGTATTTTTTTATTGTCTTATTAACTTATATTACAGATCATAAGCTTATTTACTTACTTGGTTCCACTGCTAGATATTGTTTCGTCTAAAGTTTGACATTTTATAACGTTATATTTCATTTGTGAACAATGCTTGAAAATTGACTTGCTCCTTCCGAAAAATCATCTTACCATATGAGGCTCATTTCTGGGTTAGCGACAATTTCCAACAATCTACTCTGTGCCTAATCCACAAAAAGGATGACCCACTATTTGCGCCAACTACCGTGGAATAAGCCCCCTAAACATCGCATATAAAGCTCTATCAAGCGTGCATTGTATTTAGATTAAAGCCATACTGATTGGACTCTATCAGTGTGATTTTAGGCCTGGCAAATCAGTAACTGACCAGCATGCGCCAAATCTTGAAAAAGACCTGTGAAAAGAGGATCGACACACACCACCTCTTCGTCGATTTCAAAGATAATGTTTTGGTATCCCTGCATAACCAATACGGCTGTGTAAACTAACGCTGAACAAAAAGCTCCGTCAGAATAGGTAAAGACCTCTCCGAACAGTGCAAAACCAAACGAGGTTTCAGACAAGGCGACTCCCTATCGTACAAATTCTTCAATCCATTGCTGCTAGAAATAATTCGAGCTGCAGAACTTAATCGAGCAGGTACAATCTTCTATAGGAGTATACAGCTGCTGGCGTATGCCGATGATATTGATATCATCGGCCTCTACACCCGCGCCGTTAGTTCTGCTTTCTCCAGGCTGGACAAGGAAGCACAGAAATTGGGTCTGGCAGTGAACGAGGGTAAGACGAAATATCTCCTGCCATCAAAGAAACAGTCGTCGCACTCGCGACTTGGCTCTCACGTCACTGTTGACAGTCATAACTTTGAAGTCGTAGATAATTTCGTCTGTTTAGGAACCAGTATTAACACCACCAACAATGTCAGCCTGGAAATCCAACGCAGGATTGCTCTTGCCAACAGGTGCTACTTCAGACTAAGTAGGCAATTGAAAAGTAAAGTCCTCTCTCGACGAACAAAATCCAAACTCTATAAGTCGCTCATAATTCCCGTCCTGCTATATGGTGCAGAGGCTTGGGCGATGACAGCAACCGATGAGTCGACGTTGCGAGTTTTCTAGAGAAAAGTTCTGCGAAAGATTTATGGTCCTTTGCGCGTTGGCCACGGCGAATATCGCATTCGATGGAACGATGAGCTGTACGAGATATACGACGACATTGACATAGTTCAGCGAATTAAAAGACAACGGCTACGCTGGCTAGGTCATGTTGTCCGGATGGATGAAAACACTCCAGCTCTGAAAGTATTCGACGCCCTGGGAAGCAGAGGAAGAGGAAGACCTCCATTCCGTTGGATGGACCAAGTGGAGAAGGACCTGGCTTCGCTTGGAATATCCAATTGGCGCCACGTAGCGAAAAGAAGAAACGACTGGTGCGCTGTTGTTAACTCGGCTATAATCGCGTAACTCCAGCTTCTAGAGTGTTCGACGTAGTACCCGCCGGGGAAAGCACAGGAAGAGGAAGACCTCCACTGCGTTGGAGAGATTAGGTGGAGAAGGACCTAGCTGCACTTTTCATCTCGAAATGGCGCCAAATTGCTAAAAGAAGAAACAATTGGCGCGCTGCTGTTAACTCGGCGCCGCGTAAACGGTGTCTACGTCATTAAAGAAGAAACGATATTAAACACAGTGTTACGAACTTTGTGATAAAATTAATACACCCTGTTCAGGGTATAATAAACAGTAGTAGAACTCTGGGAAGAAAATATCACAAAAGCTTTTTCGTAAACTTTACGCGTCTAATTTATATATGATTAGAGGACCGGTCCAAGCTTTACTGTTGCTGATACATAGATAATACTACTACTACCATCTATTTATTTCTATTAGTTAGTTTATAACTATTAGTCAATGAAATATAGCATTTTTGTGAAGCAACTTGTGTTAGTTTGCAAAATATGGATCAGAAAACATTTCATGTATAAAGCATGGCTTTTCGGGGGGAAATACTGCTTAATTTGGGCTCTGCACCGGGAAAATCAACCCTTGAAAAGAGATTTGCTAAGTTGGAAAGAGGAGAAATGAGCCCCGAGAACAATGATGCCTAAAGTGGCGAAAGCTATGCGCAAGTTTGTGCAAAGTGGTTACCTCTTAAGTTCTAACAAAAACAACGAATTGCTGATTCTGAGGAGTGCTTGAATGCTCTTTAGTCGTAATAAAACCGAATTTTTGGTGTGTCACAATAGAATATGGCTCCATCATTTTATACTGGAGTCCAATCGACAGTCATTCTTGTGGACTGCACATGATGAACATGTCCTCCAGCGTGGAAAGAGGAAAAATTCGGTTGGCATTCATCGACTAATTACTGAGCCAGTTACAATCCATTGCACTGCGTATTTGGTTGCAGCATTCCAAATATTTAGCAATTGTATTATTTTTGACGAAGGATCAGTTGGAAATTGTACGCATGCTATAGGAAGTATCACGGCCTCTAACGCGCTATTTATAGGCACGCTCCCGTTGCCGAACGCTACGTCCAAATCTGTAATATCTTCGAAAATATTCATTTAAATCATATTCTTTAAACGGCTGTAGGTCTATATTAAATCAACAATTTTTTTATGGTATTTAATTGGATAAGGATTAATGCCAACATTTGTTGTAAAAAATAAATGTCAAAAAAAAATGTTCTTGTGGGATATCCATAAGAGATAGACAATATATACCATCGTAGAATTTTCTGTAGAACTTTTCAATATGTACAATACTTAGTTAATTATGTTGATAAATTTCGTAGGGTTCAGCCTACGTAGTTCAGTAATTCTCCACTATTTAATGGACGTTATTTTACATATAAACCTTCCGCTTCAATCGCTCTATCTATTAAATCAAACTCCGTTGCGTAGTTTTAAAGATTTAAGGGGGGATCCTGCTTTAGAAGCTTCAAAAAATCGATTATTTTTTTTTTGCTTAAATCACTTTAAAAATAATCTAAGAATATGTCCCCAAAATTTTAGATGGGAATTCGAAATATTTTCGGAGCTAGAGAGGATATCTAATGTATAATAATAAAAAAATTTGAGAAGACTCTTCGAAAATATATGAGAATATATCCTAAAAGTTTCATTTCAATCAGACATTTCTTTCATTTCCAAAAAAAATCCTTGAAAATATCGATTTTTTGAAGCCTCTAAAGCAGGCTCCCCCCTTAAGCATACAAAGGGACATGAGACAGAAAAATCGACTTTCTTTTGTAGTATGTATTGATATACATACTATAAGGAAGTTTATTATGTTGACTTTTTTGTGGTAGATTTTAGTATAATATCTGATTTTTTAGCTACCTCTTTCAGAAAATGAGTTGATTAGCTTCAAAGTTTTCATTTCCAAACGTTTATTGGTAGATAAATTGACGTTGACCCAAATATTTGCAAAATATTTTCTTTATTCTCTTACATATTAAATCTGATTTCTATGGGTGGTTATAAAATTATTTAGGCGAAAATTAAAAGACCGATCTCAATATAATCAACTCGCTGCTCTGATCATTACAGAAAATTTCTGTGATTCGTGTCACTATTCTTTCTGCTTCATCTAATGAGACTGTAAGGAAAAGCTTTATTATGGCAATTTTATAAAAAACCGACGTGTCAAAACCTTATGTATAACGAATAAGAAACTTTGTATGCTTGTATATGAAATCTATAATGAAGTCCTTTCTTGCACTAACACCAAACATTTCTCTTTCAAACATACAGCACTTGTTCCCTGCTTCATACACCACTGTGTTACTTCACTGCTCACCAACAATTTTTGTTTGAGCGTTTGTGCCTGCCAGTCGGGCCTGTGTTTTTCGACACACTGCTACTCCAGAAAATCTCGACAATTTCCTTTTGACATTTTAAAGACCGTAGTGCGACATTGTTTCCGATTCGGAGAAACCGTATGCTCATTTGCACATACATATATATACGAGTATTAATATATATGTATATTATACATATACATATGTATTTCGGAGTGAGAGTATGTGTTGTTAATGCTACAGAGGCGTGAAAAATATTGTTTCTGTGTCCAATGGCCTTATCGGCTTTCTTAGTGAGTTTCCAATATTTTCCACTTGTTACACAAACAATCTCTGCTTTCATATTTCGGTATTATTTTGTATTGTCTGCCTTCCCTCTACAGCTGCGCTGTCACACGACTTTATTACCGTTATTTTCTACTTTTATTTCCAAGCAATTGTTTCTTCCATTTCCAAGTCTTTCGCTAGCCGAAGAATTTTTGCGCTTATTTTGCATTATACTTGGTGTTGTTGTTAAATTGTGTATTGGTGGGTATGTGTATATACTATACATATATAAAGTGTCTCTAAGGTGGGCGTTGGATACATGTACATAAATATTTTTAAGCTGTACATATGTTTGGCTCTACTGTTCCGGGTTCTTTGGGCGCGTCTCATATATTTTCTTTTGTCTCTTTCTTTGTTTTTTTATTGGCATTTGTTGCACTTGTTTCTTTTTTCAGCTGCTGTTGCTGTAATTGTCATTGTTGTTGTCTGGTTGTATACTCGTTTACTCGTTGGTTTTACGCTTCAATGGCAGCGTTATTGCTCATAAATTATGAACTGACATATTTTCAGCAAAATTCTGCGCCGTTGCGTGGGCTCACACACATATAAATAGGTGTGTACATATATAAATATGTATGTACCTATATAAATACAGTTTATATTATGAGATTGAATTTATAATAAATTTCGTTACTATTGCGTAAATAAAGGCATAAATATTCATATTTCACATCAAAATCCCAGTTGGCCCCCAACCGTCATACCGAATTCTTATACGGAAAAATGTTGCACCGTTAAGATGGTTACTATTCTGACGTACTGTACATTATTAAGGCGGACCATACTGAAAAAGCATATGACAATAACTCCGATGTTCTGTTTACAAATGATTTCGCAGTAGTAACTCCTCACTCTTTGAGTAACTTTTGCATAAAATATGAAATTTTAGGCCAATTTTCGTCATAGTTAGATTCTACAAAAGCTGGCTTCATTAAGGTTAAGCTCTATAGCTGATCGTGAAGAAGAGTGATCTGCACTCCGACTGTCAAAGCTCGTTATTTGTGAAGGCAGTAAACTCCTCTATTTGTAACCCATGTCTCGACAAAGCCAGTCCATATAATATTATTACTTCATTACATATTTATTTAGCTGTTTTTTGTATATTCCTGCTACTTCACTTGAAAATCTGTATGTGGGCGTAACCCGAAGAGTGTAAGGCTTGAGTGTTGAGTTGCTTAAAATTTGTTTTTTCCAAAAAAAATTTCTAAAACGTGTTTGTCGGCAGCTTAGATCATAAAAGAATGTAATGTATATCCGTTAAATTTCCTTAAATGTACTATAGCTTTAATAAATACTAGAAGAGTGGTTACTCAGACAAGGTATGTGCCTAAATTTCGTCTCTCTCAATCCAAAACAGGCTCCTGGGGGGACACATTCTTAGTAATAAAATATTTTTCGCTATTTTTGTCGACTAAAGTCTGCCAGCACTTTCAAGACGAATGTTTTGAAGGTCTAGAGGACCAGAAATATTATTAGAGTAACAACAGGGCAATAGAGAAAATACTAATACAAGCGTTCAACATTGACAGTGGGCAATACAGTAGATTCGGTTAAGTTTCTTGGCAGAAAAACTAGATGTATACCTCACTTGAGTTACTAGACAATGGAAAATATGACACTGACGTTTTGGTTCCAGGTAAGATAAAATAAGTTGAAGTTGTATGGAGGAGGGTGAACTGGATACAATCACTTTCTTTTCCATTTTCTGCCTTTGCAAGACTGAGATTGAAACATAATTGAAAAATCTAAACAGTGTTATCTTCGGCGAACCAGGAGCTATAACAGAAACTGATATTAACCGACTCAACAAATTTTTGAAAAGCTTGAAGACCTATAAAGTTCATATGATCTATTATATATGAGTTTTAGGTAACACAAAGTACCGCACTTTAAGATGTCTGAATGAGATCCCTGACAGGATCGACCTCTTAACGAAACTTAACTTAAACTCACCTAACCTAAGATTATAGAAATATATGTCCGACGCCGTATAGATTTTTTAGACCTTATTGAAGGTATATTGATAGCAAATTAGCGCAGTAAAATTTTACAAGCTTCTCTTTAGGCGACCTTTTCAATAGGTAGTAATTATTGGTCGCAGGTTCGAGCTATAAAGTGCCTGCCCTATAACTTTTCGGCCAAGCTCTTGAAACTTCAGTTGAAGCACTTTCAATCTGTTTAGACTGGCGTTGGTTTGATGATATACAACTTCTCTCCTATTGGACAAAGCTGACTGTGCCTAGACGACTGACTGGGCAGTTATAGTAGATGATTTCATGCCAATCCCATCAAACACCAAGCAAAATCTTTCTGACCGTCAACCCTGGCTTAGCTACCTATAGCATCGGCTCATTGCAAACGACCATTTTCATTTGACGTTGCTGTAAGTGATCAACTTATCACCTGTAGTCAGCCGCTTCTAACGTGAATTGGTTTTCTTACGATTCAGTAGTCACTCGCATATAGAAATTCGTTGCATTAGGTTTTCCTGCGTTTTCACGTGTCACAACTATACATATATCTTATTTTTGTATCCATCTTTATTTAAATGGTACCAAACAGTTTTCTGTACAATGTATAATTCCTGGGCAACTGATGGTGTCTTCATGGTGATCAGATTCAACGTTTTTCATGACCAACCGGTGAAACCAACAATTAGGTTAGGTTAGGTTGTGTTAGATGGTTGACCCTTCAGCATGGCGGGGGATCACACTTAGACTGTTATAGATAGCCCTTTGTGAAGTCAGACGAAAAACTCCTGCAGTTGGATAACAGCCATGAAGCTAGCACAAACCTGCTTAGGAGTTTATTTCTATTTTCGCTATTTTATAGGGATATCGGAAAGTATTTTCGAGGTGTTTTAGTCTTGATTTGACAAAAGAAACCTTTTACAATTTACCTAAGCCAGGAGGACCTTGTTACTGCACATCTACTAGTTGTTTTCCAACGCTTGCTCTTGGTCTAAGGTCCAACAGCGCAGTTGTGAATCCCAAGAAGTTAAAGAAGCTCCTTTGCGTTCCCACTCCGCAGTTATTGACACTGAAGTGGCTGTACTAGCAGCTTGCCAGACTAGTAGCTTCTCGCAATGTTGCTGTAGCCAAACCCCACCCAGTTTAAACATAAAATATCTCGCTGCTATAGATAAGGTGCTTAGATATTCCTTCACTAGTCACAGGGGCACAATAGCGAACTCAAGGCTAAAATATTTCAGTTTGACGCCTATCTGCTGTTGTGTGTGAGGATACCCGCACCAAAATCACCCTAAACCTAGAAGGTAATAAATGTCTTCACCACGTGTACCGATTCTGTCGGCAATCCAAACAATCCTTTCCTTTCCGGCTGATTCATGAGACCAAACCTGAATGCAAACAAAAATATCAACAACAACAACAAATGACAATTCGACGATCAATGCTTCGACAGCGACAAACATTACAACTAATCAGATTCCTCTTACGGAATCCGATGAGAAATGCGAAATGCGGAAAATCGGAAAATCGAAAAATCTATTGAGGAAAACCCGCTGGCAGAGCGTAGTATTCGTGCTCGAGAATATCAGTGTCTATATCAGGCTGCTGGCATCTCAGTTGACGCAGAAAAGATAGAGCGCTTCACGCAAATAGTGAAGGAATAGGAAAGTTTCCTGTAAAGCAAGTAATCGGAACATCACGCGGAAATTTTAAAAGCAATCAGTTCACACAAAAGGAACCGCTCGCACGATGAATAGTTGGAAACTCTGAACTCTGCGAAGAAAACAAAAAACTTTACTGAGTGCACTGTCCTTAAATAAAAGTATTTAAGCTCATTTCCTTTCAATGTATATTTGTATAATATATATTTTTTTATATTCTTATTACTTGTTTTTATTACAAATTTGAAAGGACTGTGCTTCGAACATTCACCGCGGGCTGCCAGACTAACAACATGTATTCTTACATTAAAGAAAAAGGTCTTCGGTTTATTCAATCTTCGACCTTTATTAGCAGATACCGCCATAACTCCCGCCAACTTCATTCTTTTCACATTAATTCGTTTTATTCGCCTCACAGCAACTGACAGCATTGAATTTCAGTGCAATTTTTGACTTCATCATTTTGTTGTAAATGTTTTGCTGTTACAACGAACATTTTTATTGTGAATACAATAAATTTTTATACACCATTTGCGCAACAAAAGTGGCAAGACCAAAATCAAAAATGTATTGTTTGAGGAATGGCAAACGGGAGAGAGGAGAGAGAGCGCTTTTTCACTCTAAGCAAGGCAAGCGAATGCGGGAGAGAGAGCCAGTGCGAGCGTACTCTTTTACGAGTATGTTTGAGTGCTTGAAAGGGTTAAGAAAACTTAATTTTACGCACGCTTGATTACCAAACAGTCATTTCATTTACGTCGTTTACGCCAAAACCAAGCGCGCTCATTTTGAAATCAAAATCGGCAACAGCTATAACAAAAACAACGTACTTCTGGTCGAACGCACATATACTAAAAGCTTTGTGTGCTTACGGGAAGCATCATATTGTTACCCTTTCAGTTGTCAGCTTTTGTCGAGAATTTACTTTTTTTTTAGCATTTTTCTTCATATTAATATTATTTTTTATCTTCCCTGTACACTTCATACCGTTGCTTTCTACCCTAGCCTTCTTATACCTTTCTCCATTGTTTGCCAACCCTTCAACAATAGCGGCTTTCATAATTGATTGGCTGCTTGCTTTTCAATGTGTCACCATGAAGCGCAGAAAATGACAAGCTGTTCATAGAGAAGAGTGCGGAGATGTGAGGAAAAAATTTGTTGACAGCAAACAATAAGCTTAATGCGACAGCAATCGAAAAAAACGCATAATGAGGGAGAAGCGTAAAGCTTAAGTAATATCTACAACAAAAAATGAAAACAACAAAATTGGAACAACAAAAAAGGACAACAAATACAAATTACAACAACAAAAAATTGGAAAACAGCTAAATTATTAAAAAATAATAAAAACAAAAAATAAACAACAACAACAAATTACAATGACAAAAAATACAATAAACACAAATTACAACAAAAAGAAAATTACAACAACAAAATTGCAATAAAACGAAAATTGCAACAAAAAAATTTTAACAAAAATAAAATCACAACAATAACAACAAGATTATTACAAAATTGCAACGAAAATAAAATCTCAATACGACGATATTACAACAACAAAAACTACAACAACAACTAAATTTAGGACAAGAACGATGCATAAAATATAAACAAATAAATAAAATGAAATAAAAATTACTAAAATATTAAATAAACAATAAATGGTGAAAGGTCAAATAAATAAAAAGAAAGTAATATCAATAAATAACTATAAATAATAAGAACTGGGAACTTAAAACAAAAACAAAATTACTATAGCAATAACATTACAACAACGCAAAATGTCAAATAAACAACAACAACATATGTGAAAACAATGACACACTCATAAAACAGCGAAATGTACTTAGCACTTTCTTATACTTTTTTCATTTTTTGTTTTTTTTGCACTTTCCTAACCTCAATTTCCTACCCTGCGCAGCGCACTTCTCCGCCACCTTCCTATTTAGAAATCGCACTATACTAACGTAACGCGTGGGCTTCTCATCAGCACTATTATTCTCGTCGTCGAAGTGCATAAATCATTGCATTGAAAGCCACTCAGCGGTGTATAATGAATGAGCTTCCAAGTACCGGAATATTTCATCATTTAAGTATGACTTAATGTAGGACTCAAGCAACGTGTATATGTGTGTTTGTGTCTAACAGTCGCATTGCGATAATAATTGCTTGCCGCTGCGTTCACTTGTTGCTACTTAGAAATCAATTTACCGTAATAATTACAAACGAATCCAAGTGAAGTCGTTTAATGGCGGCGACGAAGCAGCGAAAATGTTGGTTACACACACATACAAACACACAAACAAAAGCGAAGGTTGGCAGCGAAATAATAATGACATTAGTAATGACAATAAAACCAATAAAAGTGAATTGAATTAAGTGGGACAATAGTCAATGAATTATACATAGAGTTTTCTTTTTTTTTTTGCTATTTTTAGTGGTGAAAGGTTATAGCTGAGTTGTAATGTAAAGAGATTGATATTTAGTAAATCGAAAATAGTAATGAATTCCAATTACAGGTTAATTAGAAACTGTTCACTTGTCGTCGATGTGCTAAAAATAAAGCTTAATTGAGATGTATAAAATAGTCGCTTTGTTATGCCAAAATTTGGCGAGTTGCGAATAGAAAAAAAACTGTTTTAATCAAATAAATTAGTATAAGCAAAAAGAGCAAGATATATATAAAATTGTGCGTTAGGTTAGGTTAGAGGGTTGACCAAAGATCGCATGTGGACTGATATACTATACGTAAATCTTTGTGAAGCCATAGAAAAGAAGAACTCCTGTGCTCGAATCTATAAATTAACAAAACGCTTAGTAGCCAATACAAATTTGAACAGGCGTTTAATTTTCATTCCCGCCAGTTCGGTGAAATGTTTGAAGGTATGCGTTACCAAGTGTTTAAGTCTTGACCACCTCAAGAAGGCAGTGTTGCGTTGTGCCCACCTCATCTTCTTTGATACAGCTTCTGCAGATGGTCTTACATCATGGGCAAAAAGATCACAAGATCTCTGCGTTCGATCCTCTGTCTTAAGGCTTTTGTGACTGCGCATGTACCGGTGGCCCTTGCTAAGCTTCCGCGAAGTCCAGCTATCTAGTAGTAGAACACAAGAGCACGGACCCGCTCCCATTCTACTGTTAGCGGTTACAGTGTACCTTTCCTTGCTAACTCATTAGCTTTGCAATTTCCTGCATTTCCGCTGTGGCCTGGCACCTTTACCAGTCATCACAAAGACACTCGGTGCTATTGATAGCGAAATTAAGCACTCCTCAACCAACCATGAACACACTGTTAATGAGTTCAACGTTAATATCGCGGCTCCGCAATTTGAGTGAATTATCACTTCTCTGCAGAAGACTGCACTCCGGAGCTGTAGATCTGCTGTAACCTCGGCTTGGAAGATACTGGTTGATACAGAGCTCTTTGACAGTGAACCCCTCCACCAATCTTCCCCCAAAGCTATGACCCCTCCGTAAAGAAACTCACTGCCTCTTTCATCAAACGGCTTCTTCCCTCCCACAATTCTGTCGCCGGTATTTGGCCAGAGAAGGAACCACCAAAGCTCGTTTTGAGACACCATGATTCCATATGAAGTCACAGTGTGTGAGGATTAACTAGTGTGCAGACACATGCTCTTTAAGATCCCATATTCTTTACGTCTGATAGCAACTTTCGCAGCTATACACCTTCCGACGATGTCTACGCGCAATAAGAGCAAGATGGCGTTAAGTGCCATGGTTGGAATTGAAACCAGCCATACGGATTTATCCTTGATAGGGAGCGTTTATTGAAACCAAACATCGGGAAGAGTGTGACGAAGCATCGATCGACTTAACCTGTTGTGAAGGAGCAATAGGAAATAGGTGGTCCTCTCATCAAAACTAGGGGTGGGTTGGTTGGATGAAACCGTAGTTAAGCGAAAAGATTTCATGTGATGGTAGTCTGTTGGAGGGCGCTTGAAAAAGCACATAGTCTAAGTAGCTACAGCGTGTTTAAAGAGCGGCCTTCATCGGCTTCTGCGGTGAATTAGGGACAACACCAAGAATGACTACCAATGTCTTTATACACGCTGAAGATGTAGACGCAATTGGTAAGTGCCTTGCGGCGAAGATTGGTATTAGACTAAGGCAAATTGGGTATATGAGATCCCCAGACATTATAAACTCTTTGCTCACATACTTGCGAGGGATTTGAGGGTGGAGCGCAGCTATTAGGGAATACTTGCTTTGCGCTTTTTCACGTTAATGTCTTTTAAGCGAAGTTGGTTACCATCAAAATCACAACTCCGAAGTGCAGATTCCAAAAAGGGTTGCTTTATCATAGGGCTGGACCTAAGGACCTTCAGTGAGCTCACCAAGCGCTGGTCAGTCACCAGAACTTGTGCAACTGCTAGATCCTTCTGGTTCAGAGTGAACCGTACAAGGTCCTCTAAACTACTTCCTTTTCAAAAATTCAATCATTTTGCCACTTCGTCTGCTGTTTATTTCCTGGTTTTTCTATACTGAGATTCCAATGTCTCAGTAGATACACCTACCGAATTGACTGGAAGTGATGTTAGCTACAAATTTGTGTTAAGCTCAAAACGCTTGGTCAATCTATGGGCCTCTGGTGATCCATTTTTGAGACCTTATGGGTAACACAAAGAGCAAACTATTGTTCAAGTGAGAACTAAACTAAGCCCAAGGATGTATAAAATAACTGAAATTAGTTTACGGTTCTTATTTCTGCTTCCAGAAAAGTGTGTGAGCTACGTGACATCCAAGAAAAATACTCTCAACCTAACCACGAACCAGTTCTCATTGATTCTGCGAAGTAGAAGATTTCTTCAAAAATTTAGCCTTAAAGACATCAACATCATAAATTTTGGGTTCACTTAAGAGTATACGGGAGAACCAGAAGGTCAGAAATTGAAGCAGAAGAGGTTCTTCAGGGACTGTTGATCAATTAGTATTGAAACATGCAGTACTGAAGGTTTTCTCAGCTCACGAAACAAATTTCCATACTATTTTATTCTCCTTTAATTTTTTCTGATTTTCCATGGTGGCAGGTGGCATCACCAAACAACAAACAGTGTGTGAGACGAACAGGATACTTAATCAACAAATAGGAAAAAAATGCTTAAGATATCAAAAGTATCAGCTGAACGATACTATGGTGCACTACTGAACTTGATACATTCAGCAAAAACAGCAACTTTCAGTTCCGGTTTCCGTTTACACATTATCAATGCAAACAATTTCCCCAAAAGATATTAATTTTCTTGTGGTTCTTTAAGAGTTTCTACTATGCCTTTAATCGTTGCCCTAGGAAAAGGAAGCATTTCACACAGAAAAGTGCTTTGGTTGTAAGAAAAACATTTTTTTTTTATTTTTTTGTTTAGCTTCCGCTTTAATTTTTTTTATATTGTTTTTTTCTTTTTTTCCATTAAAATATTTTTTTTTCGGCCTGTTAAACTAAGTAAAGAAAGTAAAAGCCTTTGTTAGCTGGCTATCCGCGCTTGTTGTTGTTGCTATTGTTGTGTTGGCAATGAAAAGAACGGAAGATAAACTTGAAATGTGTTGCGATAAAGCCAACATAGAAGAGGAAACCCCAGCAAAGCCACTAAAAATCCAAGAATTTTTTTCTCCAGATGCAAAAGAAGCAGCAGCATTATGGCCTACACACACATACAAAGACACAAGAAGATGAGCGCTAAAATCGAAAGTGAAACGCCAGTGAGCCAGAGTGCATACACACATACAAATGCCGACATCAAAAGCCGTTTAAGTTATTTTGGCCTGCATACGCAATATGCTCGTGCATGTGTGTGTACACCTTTGTGCGTGTGTTATGTAATTTAGTTACGCTTTTGTTATCCACAAAGTATCGCCGCCATTGAGGCTATTGCGAAATTGAATAACCAAACAGTGGAAAAAACAAAACAAGAACGGCACCCAAAATCGCATGGACCATAGTTAGGCGCACACACATGCATATGTCTATATATGAGTGAGAGCGCAGCAGTGCGGCGTCGTAGGCTAACAAGCCGTGGTTCGGTTCGACCATTCTGTGGCGACGCACAGTTTAAAAGTCAAAGTCAAAAGTAGTCAACCGCAACGTTAGTTTAGACATTTGCTTTTTTTTTACTGCTGTTGTTTCGGCTGTGATTTTCGATTTGCGTTGTTACACTAACACATTAAAATCTTTTTTCACAGTTACAGTTAGGAGAAAATAAATATAATCATATACCAAATAATATAAAAAGTTAAAAAGCTTTTAAGAGGAGCTTTAAGCTTCCGGCAAGATTTAGCGATATAAAGAAGTTTTGAAATAAATACTTCAAGCCTTTTCAGTACATGTTGGACCACATGTTTGCAAGAAAAATAAATTTGAATAAGCAACCGTAGTCGCGATCGAGTCACAAAAAATTATAGGTTGTTGCCAAACATTTCACGGAAGCTTCAAGCTTTAGCTAGTAATTTGGAGTTAATTTAATTTTAGTAATCAAGTAATTTTTTCCTTCCATAATTAAGCTTCCAGAAGAAACTATTAAAATAAATTCAAGTTGTTTAATAGATGAGTGTGAAAGCTCTAAGTTTTAGCCAGATATTTGGAGTTATTATAATTTTAGTTTTTATATCTTAAACATTCAGAAGAAACGACCGAGAAAACTACAGATTGTGTCAAAGCTAAGGGTGGAAGTTCACAGTATTAAGTTAGGAAGTAATTTTTCCTTCCATAATTAAGCTTCCAGAAGAAATTTTAAATGAGAAATAAAAATTGTTTTATAGCTGAGTGTGAAAGCTTTAAGTCTTAGCCCGACATTTAGTTGAGTAGAAGTTTTGTTTACAAAATTTTAAACTTTCATAAAATACCATCAAGAAAGGCTTTTATAAAGCTAAGTTTGAAAGTTTTAAGCTTTTGGCATAATTTTTTGAGGGAAACAAATTTTGGTTTCAATATTTTAGGTTTACTGTAGTCACAAAATATTATAAACTGTTTCCAAACATTAGCCGAAAGCTTTCAGCATAAGTCAGTTTTCGTTTCTATATTCAAGCTTTCACAAGGCACGATCCACAGGCTTATATAATATTTCAAAGCTGTTTCGTTATTTTAAGCATTCTGAAGTCGCGATCGTATAACGAAAATATAATAAGGTACTTCCGTTTTAAGCTCTCAGTCGAACTACTTCAAACCTTAGCGGAGAAGCTTTTTGCCATAGCCGGATATCAGGAAGGAAAAAGCTTTGATTTCTATATTTTAAATAAAGAAGTGTTGTTGAAAACTATAAGCTGCTTCCAAACTTTGGATGGTAGTTTTAAGCGTCTGGTAGAAAAATATAATTAATTTTGGTTGGCATATTTCCAACTGAAAGTGGTAGCGTCCACTCGGTCAGATGTTTGGAGTGCAAAGATTTTTCGTTTTCACATTTTAAGTTTTTAATTAAATGCCCAAACCGATTGTTCATGTATACATGATTTAAGTGTAGATTTACTTTTAAGTGAGTTGATATGTTTAAAAAACTAGCAGTTCAAAAATTGGACACTTACAAAAATTGAAAAACATGTGAGCTACTACTTTTTTCTACAAACTTACGAGTATGAGAAAAGGCAGAAAATCGCTTTATACTTTATATAATTAAATAGTCTGCTCCTAGAGCAAAAAGAACCTTCAACTTTCCCACTGAACTTCAACATTAACCTATTTCAGTTATTTGCTCAATTGTATTACAATATCGAAATTTTTGCAATGTTGCCATTTTTCACAAATTCTTTGTGATTGACATTAAATCTGACAAAAAATATCTGAAAAGGTAATTTTTTACTGCTGCCTTTGTAAATTCATCTTTTTGCGCTAAAAGTATAGTACAAAAATATGTAGCGAAATTTTGCAATGTTGCCAGTTTTCGAAAATTTTTATAGAACTCATTTAAATATCTGTAATTGTTCATCGTTTTCCCTTGAGTGCTTTTGCACAAGAAGCTTACACAAGAAGCTTTGCAGAATGTTTCGAGCTTTTTTCAAAAGTAATAAAAACGTTTCATTTTAAAACATTCTTTGCCAAGCAGAATATTAGGTACACTTGACCATCTTGAAAGTATACATTTCGCTTTGAATTGTTCTTTTCATTTTGTTGATTGTAGACTATTCTAGCACTTCTCACTGGCTCTGTACGAATCGAAAATTCCTTCTGACCATTCAATCAGCCTTGGAAGATTCTGCCTGGCTTTTGAGTTCAATAGTATTGGTAACAATTCACATTTCTTCATCTTTTAATAATTTGTTTCTCTATAACGACCAAATTTTCAAAACATTTACACTGATGATTTCTTTCACATAACTGTGGAAATTTGCCCGAACCCTTTTCGGTTGTTTCTTTGTTATATTGTTCCATGCGCGTATGTGTCTAAACTGTAGCCTGTTGTTTGTGGCAACCCACGGACTTACTGCCTGCCGCTGCTGCATTCACTTTGTAAATCTAAACTGTAAACTATTTTTAGGCGCACATTTTAGCCGACAAGAAGATTTTTGTGGCAGCAGCGGGCGCAAAACACTACATAAAAACCGAACGCACACAACCGTGAAACGTTTCGGTAACACTATCTCTCCGACTTTTGTTTTATTTTCGGCTGCCATGAGCTACTAAGTTTTTAGTGTGTAACATTTGGCATAGTTTTGGGCGCCAACAACTGACCATACACACTCAAATGACGCGTAATTGCATACACGCAAGAGGGTGTGTGTTACAGCGGCTTTCTGTCTCACGTCCATTGTTCGTCAGTTGCCATCACCCACGCGCTGGTGGCCCCCATTTTAAAGTTAATTTGCTTTGTTGCTTTGTGAAAGTGAAAATAATGGGCTTTGTTTAGGTAACACGCTTTCAGTTTGCGCACGTCGTATTTGGACACATTAGGGTGGTGCCATATTGTAGCAGGGAGATGTGGAAATAATTGAACTGTAGACTTTTGCCATAAAGAACTAACTTTCTACTAAACTAAAAAAAAATGTTGCTTATATTTTTCAACAACTCTCTCATAAAAAAAAAACAAATTTATTAAAACAATTTTGAGTTTTCAAGAGTCTACCTAATATGCTAGATTTTCCTGTCTAAGTACCGATTTAAAGTTTTCCATATCAATTTAGAACATATAGATATTTAAAAGCCACTACTTCGGAAAGTTGAGGTTCACCCTAATATGTTAAATGATTTCATGTAAGAAACATTTTAACTTTTTTATTATCGATATAGAATATAGGATTGACAAAACATTAAGCTTAGGTATTTAGTGATCACCCGAACATGCCAATTTTTCTCTTATAATAAACAATTTAACCTTCTGATTACCGATTGACTGTATAGGTCTGAAAAAATCGAAACAAATTTAGTGCCACCTAATTGTAATTTATTTTGTATGTTAAATTTTCTACTGTGAGAAACCATTTGACATTTTCGTTACCGATTCTGAACACAAAGTTGAAAAAATCTTTGTTTCGGTTTATAAAGATCACCCTAATATGCCAAATTTCGCTATAACGATCGACTTAGCATTTTAGCTACCGATTAAACGTATACGACTCATGTTTCGGCACTTTTTGGTACCATCCTAATACTTCAACAATTTCACTTTTATAATAAAGTAGATTCACGCACATACCCTTACTGCCATATTGTGTCCCAGACTATCAAGTTGTTAGCAAATTTTTGTGCCTTCATCGAATTTACGACTTTTATACCGTTATCCTTTTTCGTCTTTCTCATTTCGACTATCTTCTTTTACAGTTTTTTTTCATTTTACTTTTAGCCAGCTAACTTTTCCTTATTACTTAAATAAATAATACAAGCAAGCCTGTTGTGATAGTAAAAACAGTGTTAGCCCTTTTGCCGTTTCTCTCACGCTTCCGCATGTGCAACTAGTTGGCGTCATAAAACTTTTTATTACCCAACATTTTACTTTAGCTCAAATAGTTGACTAGTGAAACCAATATTTTCCTAATCAAAATGACTCGATAAATTTTGCATATTTTGACGAAATCACTTCCTTTATAGCTTTTTTTACACAAAGCATAGCTTAATCAAACGCAAGGTCTTTGAAAGTGTTGGTGATTCAAAGCGTGTCTTTAGTTTTAGGGTCAGGAAAGATACAAAAACTTTTTTTCTAATATTGAAAGGTATTTTTTAATGAAGTGGTGTAAAATAATAGTAAGAAATAATGTTCTAAGTATCAAAACAAGTTTCGGAAAAAAGTATCACCTAGTTTTTCACAATAATATAAAATCAGTTTGTTTCGTAAACAAGAAGAGCGCTACAAAAGTTTTTTTTTTAAATAAAACAATCAATGGGATATAAATGAAATTCTTTATTGCTGTTCTACTCGACTTGTCTTACATGGCCACCACGGGCACGCTTGCAGAAATCCCGAAGCTGGACCCAATTTTCAAAGGGTTTTAAAAGCATAAATCAGATAATACTGCTGCAATTTCACGTCGGATATTCGTACAAAGTTCATTAATTGTCGCTGGCTTGTTGGCATACATAGACCATAGACTTGACGTACTACTGTGATCAAATTGAAAGGTGAATTTTGTCCATTTCATCTCATTCAAAGTAATCCCTTCCCACTGCAATACACCTATGCCAACGAATTTTCCACTTATTATAGCACTTGGCAAAATCCTCCGTCGTGATGGCCATCATAGCCTTCTTCGATTCAGCATTTTAATCCTCAATTAAGTCAAAAGGGTGTTCTCGGAGTGGTCTTTTGAGTTTGTTTAATAGTCAGAAGTTATACGAAGGTAAATCAGGCGAATGCGGTGGTTGCGGCGATGTTGTGGATATTAGTTGAAAATGTGGCGAAATGATCTCGGATAACCAATGCAGTATGAGATGGCCATTATCGAACTTCTTTGCTTAATCAATTCAGACAAAGTAAAAAACGAAGAATTCACTTTTAGAGCCTCACAAAACGATATGTATTTCAAACATTAATGAATATTTTGACTTAAAATTTAGCATACAAATTTGTCACTACCAGTACTACCAACTTACAGAAAGAAAAAAATTACCGATATGAAAAACACGCAAAGTATAAATTAAAATTCACCTTTCAATTTGATCACAGTAGTACTCACACAGGAAATAATCTAACGGGCCAATTCGTGAGATAACACGTTCACCAAACTTGGTTTTAAATAACTCGATTGTGACATTCGCTGTTTGGCTTGTGGCGCTGACCTGTTGGAACAAGATATTGTTCAAATCCAAATCCAATTCCGGCCGAAAATGTTCGGTTAACATTGAGCGGCAGCAATTCCCATTCACTGTAACGCGCCGGTCTTGATCAACACGGAAGAAGTACGGCCCAATGACACCACCGGCCCGTAAGCCGCACCAAATTTTTTCGGGATGCAATGGTGACGCATATTTTGCTTATCGAAGCTATTCAGCCAGAAATGAGCCTAATCGCTGAAGATGATTCCTCGATGAAAATTACGAACAACTTGTACGTCAATTTGACCTTTTAAGGAGCTCTTTTCGCAAAATTTGCCACAACGACGTCATAGGGATACCCTATGCTTGAGAAGGACGTGTGAGAGACTGATTTGGGTCTTTCTCAATTGATGCGCTAGCGGCAGCAATATTCTCGACACCACGGCCACTTCTATATCTTTCTGATAATGGAACATTTTGTACTGTGCTAGTGGATTAAAATTTTTCCACTAGATGCTGAATTGTTGATCTGACAGGGCGATTATGACGACCATAAATTGGACGTAGAGCTTTTAAAGTTGAGACCACTGACTCCAAATTTCGGTAATAAATTTGAATGATTTCAACTCATTGTTGGCTCGTATATCTTCCCATAATGAAATGGAAAACTTTACTGAAGACAATTGGCTGTCCCAAACGGTCTACTTTTTGTAGCGTTCCTATGAAAAAGCCTTGTATAAGACCCACCAGAAACAAAAAAATACTATTATCTTCACTTGAAAGAAAATCGCGGAGTGATTGTTATCAAAAGTACCTGTAACAGAAAGGTAGACATTTTGTGAACTGGTTGTGAAGTAGTATTGCGGAAAGAAAGTGGTGGACAGTTTAAGAGGGAATATTTATTTTAATATATGCATGTCATATCGACAACCTGTGAGGTGGAGAATGCAAGCGAATGTTAATGAGAATAATTTTTTTCTAAGATAATTTGAGATTTTGTTTCTGTACTTAGACTGTTATGTTCCGCCACTAATAAACCTTTACTTAGTTCTTTGGTTAATAAGTGTATTTAGTTTTCTATAAATCTCTTAAAAAATAATTAATAAAATATTTATTTTCTTATTATCCACTTCTTTCCTTCAAATCTATATTACTGCAATGTAGAGCCAGAGTATGATAGTAGTTGCATTTGAGATAGTAGTAAGTTATGTTTCAGATGAAAATCTTATAGCTTTCACAGTTTTGACTAAAGTGGGATCTCATTGAAACTCAAGCTCTGCTTGAGCCACACTATTAGCTTAAAACCCATAAGCTATCTACCAAAAACTGATAATAACCAAGTAGTTGCTGAACTAGATGGAGAATATAGATATGGAACGAACGTATAAAAGGGACTGAGCATTAAACTCCATTATCATAGAAAATATCGAGAACAACAGAGCTCCTTACTATTCCTTTACCGAAAAACGAAAGTACACAAATTTATAGAATTCTTACTTAATCCATTTGATACTTCGATGATCTAAAGGCATGACAATGTTGCTCAATTAAAAATTTTTTTATGGATATAAGATGAGTTAAGTATTGGATTACATTCTATAATTCTCATCATGATTATCACTTAATGCGGTTATATTCCTAAACTGATGTTATAATTGAACCGAAAATTGCAATGTTGCCAATTTTGTTCAGCTTTTAGATATAAAAACAGCTAAAAGTTATCGGCAAAGTACTTCATTATCATTAATGTTATTATTTGCCTGAAAGTTTAGCGATTACCTTACAAGTATTATGATTTTGTAATGTTGCCAATTTTCGTGAATTATTTAAGTTATAAATTCATCTACAGATTTGGAGGAGTTCAACTTTTTCGCTTAGAGATTATAGTATTGTCTTGGAAAATAATTTATTTGAAATTTCGTGAAGATATCTCGTCAAATGAGAAAGTTTTCCTTGCAAGACCTTGGTTTTGACTGATTAGTTTGTAGGGCAGCATTAGTTTCGATTTAAGAGGTTCAACAATTTCCGCTAATTACTTTAGGTATAACGTCCGCTGCAGTTCTGGAGTAGCTCATCTTTTTCATCAGATTATTTTTACTTCTGCATTTGAAGGAATGTTCGGGCAAAAGTATTCATACATAACATATTAGGAATTATGCACTGTTGTCAAGTTTCGCACATTGCCGTAAATGCAATTAAAAGTTTCCTGCCACAAAATGTATGTTATTCAATCAATACCTTTTAAATTTTGTATAGATTTTTTTTATTATTTATTCACCGCCTCCGCTTTTTCTATTCTTCAAAAAAATTGGTTTACTTTTTGTTATTGCAGCTTGTATTGACTTTTGACAGACTACCGTTGACTCACGCAACAAAATTGAAAAACGAAAAAATACAAACAATGTAAAAGGCAGCCGCACCTCACGAAATCCTAAGCACACATAACCTATAAAAATTGAAAAAAATATAAATGTTGTTGCCACACGTGCTGATGCGCAATATTTTTGCACTTCAGCCACGCCAGCAGCCAACACGTAGCATTATTGCATCGCACGCGGGGTACGTGTGAAGTTGTAAAGGTTAGCAAAAATAGATTTTTGTTTGGAATTTGAGTATTTTCGGAAATTTTTTTAGTTACGTGGCTTATAGAATTTTCAGTTTTCAATCAACCTGGTACAGACGCAAGTGTTTTTTGCAAACAAATATGGTCAATATTTTTTGTAAAGGCGATGTTGTTTTATGCGTTTTACTCACAGCAAGGTTGGTAGCCTTAATTACAGGCTGAACCCATGTGTAGTTGTTATTTGTAAATGAAGACTTACCTAGAAAACAGAAGAGAGAAAATGGGGGAATTAATTTAAATATCAGTACATTTTTGAACATTAATTTACTTAAAAATATTTGAAATAAATATGTTACGAGTGCATGGTAAAATAAACCAATTTATCATATTATAAAGAATGTTCTCAATATCCATGAATAGACTAGAGTAAAGCTTGTTAGAGTTGGGTATATTCAGATTAGTCAGAGCAGAGTAGAATAAATCAAGTTAAAAGTAGGTATATTAGTGTAGAGTACAGAGTATATAGTCTACATACAGTTCAGTAAAGAATAGAGAGTGTCAGAGTGTAGAGTACAGTTTGATTAGAATATAGAATATATAGTCTACAAGCAGTCTAGTATAGAGTATAGAGTATATAGTAGAGTATAGAGTATAGAGAATTTAGTAGAGTATAGTGGATAGATGATAGAGTAAATCACCATAGAGTTGAGTATACAATGATATACTAAGAAATCATAGAAATATATGTATAAACGAAAGCAGAGCTAAAAAAGTGTATTGTGACAAAAATTATGTATTAAGCAATGATGAAAATAACTCAAGATACAATTTTTATTAGCTTAAGGGTATCATATTCCATAGTTACTTAAACTTCAAGAACATACTCACTCATTGCTAATATCACAATCTTTCTAGCACTCCAGTTATTATTTAAATCAACATTTCCTGTGTCTACCCAATTCTACTTCCGTGCAAATCCTTTCCATGAAATTTTAGGCATGACTTGGAATTTTATTCAACTCTAAGAAATCCGCTAAAAACGATAAAATAAAACTAACTTGAAGAAATCGTTTGTTCCAGCAGACTTGCCACAATACCGCACTCACGCTCCATTTGTATGGCAAATATCATGTGACGCGAACGTTTACTCGGATAGCGCACACAGACACACTAGAAGTTGAATAAAGATATATGCCAAGTGTGTGTCTGTCTGCCAGCAGATAACCACAGCAAGTTGTGGCGCATGCAATGTTGCATGAAAATCCGGAAAACGAGGCATGAAGTCGTAGAAAGCAAGAAATACTGTGAAAAAAGTTGAGCCAAATTTATGCAGAAAATCTTGCTGAGCTTTATTTTATTTTAGCCAAAAAACGACTAGTTTGCTTCTTGCTTGCGCTGCAGCTGGGGAAGACTACTTTTTGTCAGCAAGTGCCGCTATAGCTGTCACAATGGTGCAAATGACCAGAGAGTATTGCAACATACCAACACACACACATTTATATTTATTTATGTGCCATATATTTGTAAAGAGTGAGTAAGCTAATACATATAGAACTATAGACACATATATGACAGCATTTCCACAAGCAACTCATATATATTTATGAGTTTTGCATTTTATTTGGCATACTTGACCCACTAAAGCCAGTCAGTTTGACTCAAGTCTCCGCCGTATCAAAGTCAAACTCATCCAACTGCTTGACATTTTTCTGATTGCCTCTAGATTGTGTGCGCATTGTATGTGCAACGGAGAGCAAACACACAAAAAGTAATAACAACAAAAGCGCAAATCATGTACAATTGTTCTTGGTGAGTTTCTTTTTAAATTGCGGTTTGGCGTCAAATACGAATAAAAATGTTATCACTGCAAGCACTGGTGCTCGCCAGAATATGTATGCGATGCGACAGGGCGTATGATGAATTTTTCAAAGCAAAAGTTAAACCGATTTATTTCTACTTAAAAACCGTTACACAGTGGCATATCATAAATATATTAATGAAATGTGCATTTTATATGCATATTTGGTCCTGTTTCCATTTATTTTCGTAATATGAGCTTGTAAGTTTGTGGTTTGTGGCGAAGGGTCTGTCTTCATGTACGATGTTTATATTACTATTATATTAAAAATAAATTATATTAAAGAAAAGAAAACTCACTTAAAAATTTAGAAAACAAAAAAAATGAACTTTGTTTGCACCGTAGCCATACACTCTTCAGAAATAAAAAAAAAATTCTATACAAGATCTTAATTTCGATGAATCAGTTTGTATGGAAGCTATATCTTATTATTGTCCGATCTTAAACATTTCTTTTGAAATAATGGTGATGCCTAAGACAATAATCTCTACCGAATTTTGTTAAGATAACTTGTCAGAAAAAAGATTTTCCACACAAGAACTAGATTTTGATTGACCATTTTGTATGGCAGCTATATGCTGTTGTGGTCAGATCTGAACGATAGGTTTGGATATTATAATATTGTCTCATAAAATAGTTTATGAAAAATATCGTGAAGATATCTCGTCTAATGAAAATGTTTTCCATACAATAACTTGGTTTTGACTGATTAGTTTGTATGACAGATATATGTTATAGTGCTCCGATATTGATGGTTTCGACAATTGGGCAGCTTTTAAGAGGGAAAAGGTTATGTACGAAATTTTAGATCGATATCTCAAAAACTGAGGGACTTCGCGCTTAGTATGCTCTCTTTAGAGCCGTGCGAACAACGACTTTTCTCAATATATTTTTCACATCTTCTAGAGGTCAAAGCCTAATTCAATATTTGTAGTTTAGTATGAGAGTCTTATACTTGTACTGTTACTGTGCCCGAGTTGTCCTTACAATGTAGCAATACTTCAACTGTTCTGTCAAGTTAATCCCATATGTAGATTAAGAAGCTTAATGGCTTCATAATAATTAAGTTAAATAAATGAATCTAAGAAACCCCAATCCATCTGGTACTACAACGTTTTCAGGACAAATACACACATATTTCTTTACAAAAAACAGTTGTAAATTAAATTTGTGTAAATCAATTCAATAAAGAAGTAATCTTATAATTTCACAACATAACCGCATAAGCCGTTTCCATGTTAGCATATACTTGTATTACATTTATATTTATATATACATATATATACAACCGCACACTTTGAAACAATATAAATTACACACATTCATTTAACGCAAATATTCACATATAAGTGTGGCAGTATGTGCGAAAAATGCTCTTGCGGTCACGAGGTGATTGACATGTTGCTTTCAAATTGAAAGCTGCGGTGAGTATGCAAAGCTCTGCTAAATAAATATATGGACACACATAACTTGTCCTTTATGCGATCAAAGAGTGAGGTAGAAGGGCTAAGGAGCACAAATAACCATGTAGGAAAATCGAATGCACTAGCGTAACCTCCGATCCGGATGTTATTTTGTATTGTCAGTGCTAAGCGTGGTCCGTGAGTGAAACAAAAAAGCTTCCGACAGGTGGCGCTGAAATCGAAATCGCTGATCATTCGTATTTACGATTATATATATAATAAAGAAGCCTTAAGTAGGCAGCGCTGCAATCGAAGTGGGGAAACATAGTAAGTTCTATAATAACTTGATTGGGTCTTAAGGTCCCTCATCACCACTCGCTCTTAATATACTTTGTTAAAATTTAGTTACTTCAGCTCTCCTCTTCAGGTTTCCATCAACATTTTAAGGGACTGATAGCGCTTTGGACGACATATCTCTGTATATATTTTGTGTGGTTAATGTGAATCATATCTTGAATACTCATAAGTTAGCGACTAGGAAAAGAAAAATATAAAAAAACAAAAAACGCCGCAAAAATAGGTAACAAGGCTTCGCGGCAGATGGCGCTGTTATCGGAGCATTGAAAAAGGGTATTTACCGAACGATCTGTTTGCTTATTTTAAGATACGGTTATATACGATAATTTACACAACTTTTTTGTGAATAAAATATTTACATTCCTTCCACGTTGAATAATATAGGTTACATAATGATCAAAAAAAAAAAAGTTCCGACAGATGGCGCTGTGTTGGGGATATTGAAAAATTGTATTCCCTATTCTATTTTATTGCTTGTTAAAATAAAGAAAACAAAACTAAAAAAAAATTTTTTGGATTTTAATTTTAGGTGGTTGAAAGAGGGGTGCATAAGCGCCAGAACACAGGCGCCCACACCTAGTCCATCTTAAGGCCCATTGTGCTTCCGGGTGATAACCAAATGAAGCTTTTCCAGCATCTTATTAGAGTTTGTAAAAAACGTGATATTTCCAACCCAACTGCTCAAAGTTTCTTAAGTTAAAGCTGTGGAAGCCGAGGAATAACTATATGAAGTCTCATCCGGCTGAAGACTGAGCATTAGCTTAGATAATTTTACAGCGGCTCATCCTCCACGCTTGCTCTGCATTTCTTCAAGTCGTCTTTTCTTATTTTCTGAAGATGGGATCTTAGGGCTAATGAACCATACAATTTTATTAAGTTCCATTTTACCTGGACGTAGTAGCTTTTTGGTCTGTTCACCACACTAGCTATTCTGGTTTCCATTTTTTTCTATTCCTACTATTTCTATATTATTGGGTACCCAAATGAACTCGGTTAACAACTGAGTGTCCCGTTATTGTATGCATCACTTAACGCTGTGCGACTTGGTATTGACGCTGCGACGTCTTAATGACGTCTTAATAAATATACTATTTAAAATAAATTTTCTATTTCTGAAACTTATACTTGTTTTTTAAGGCGTTCGAAAACTTTATTTTCGAATTGTAAAGCACTGAAATTTCAACAAAAAAAAAACTTAAAATAAATAAAAAATTCAACCAATTAAATAAGAATCTTAATCTTTATATTCTTTTATTTTTCATTCGCTCCTTTCTTTGCAATTCCATAATGTCTACTTTTCACCCTCACAGGGTTGCATTCCGTATATTTACTGTCTTTCAACACTTTAAATCGCTTCATACCTTTTTGATTGGAGCTCGGTTACAAGTATATTCTTGTAAATTGAAAATGTAATTAAAAAACATTCTTGTGGCTTCCAGAACATTTTTTTGTTTCAGTTTTATTTTTGGATTTATTTTTCCAAGCTCTCCCTACTGTCGCAGCCATATGACGAAGTGTTTTTGACCACAATTCTAAATGTGTGGAAATTTTAAAATATTTTCACTTTTTTAATAGTTTTACATTTTGTTTCGCTTCGCTGCTTGTTTGCTTTACTTCGCTGTTGTTTTTGTTTTTCTTTTATTTTATTGTACCGCTTTTATATTATTACGCTGCCATAAAGAACGTGGAAAACTACGACCGCAAAGCACTCAGTTAGTTGAAAATTCATTTATTCCGTTATACATGTTACTTACATATATATATTATAAAGGGTGATCCATTTTGAAGTTTCCTACCTTAAAAAAACAGAAACTTCAAACTTAATGCATATCTTCGATGAATTGTTCGAGCATTTCGACTGGTAACTGGCGAATGACACGCGTAATGTGTTGCTCCATAGTCTGAATCAAAGCGGGTTTGTCCGCGTAGACTTTAGATAAAGCGAGATAATGGTCGCCATTGACGGTTACGTTTTTCCGGCATCATTTTTAAAACAATACACACCGATGATTCCATCGGCCCACAAAACTCACCATACCGTTTTTTTTTTGTCTGGCTGAAATGGCAGCTCTTGAATCTCTTCAAGTTGCTCTTCGTTCCAAATGCGGCAATTTTGCTTATTTTCATACCCATTGAGCCAGAAATGGGCCTCATCGCCGAACGAAATTTTTTCTCGAAAACGTAGAATCTTCTTTGAACTTTTCAAAAGCCCATAGAACGAAGCGATGTCGCCTAGGACAGTTGAGCGGCTTAGTTCTGATACAAGCTGTAAGATCTCGAAGTAAAATACGCCAATTTGTTCCACACGTCAAGTCGAGAATGGCGCCGAATGGACTCTCCACGATCTACGTGTACACTCTTAGCTCCGGCTGCTATATTTTATGAACTGCGTTCTGGATGTGGTCTATTTGGTCCATTATTATCCAATAACGAATGACAGCTTGACACGACTATTGAAAAAAGTTCCTCTACTTGCATCACCCGTTATATGATATATAATACTTACGCTATTATATATTGTTTTTGTGGAAAGATCAATTTGTTACACTTCATTAATATTCATCAGCGAACAATATATACTTTGTACACTAAGTGCTCAAAGTGCTTTTTGGTGGTTTTATTTCATGTGGGCATTGTAGAATTTTAAAAGTGAATCACATTTGAGGCTGGAAAAACTTAAGCTACGAAAAATGCAATTATATGACCTTATAGATCTTTTACTTAGGGCATTGATTATTTCTCAGATAACTTTTAAATCTTAGTTGTTGTTGTTGTATTAAGTACCTAAGTCCTTTGTGAAAGACAGCGCAAACTGAACTGTCACTGAAACCACTTTCGGGGGGAGCCTGCTTTAGAGGCTTAAAAAACTCGATTTTTGAGGATTTTTTTGAGAGGGAAAGAACTGATTGATAAAAGCGAAATTTCTAAGGCTTATAGCTATATATTTACATATTATTCACAAAGTTTTTTGATACCAAATCTTAGATATTCTGCCTTTGGAAAGCAATTGCCTGAAGCATCTCGCATCTGCATTTGTCGGACGGCCTCAACAGCGCGTATAAGGTTCTATCGAGCGTATTGTGTGAAAGATTATAGCCCACCGTCAACAAACTGATTAGACCTTATCAAAGTGGCTTAAGACCTGGTAAATCAACAACCGACCAGATATTCACCAAGCGCCAAATCGTGGAAAAGACCCGTGAAAGGAGAATCGACACACACCACCTCTTCGTCGACTTCAAAGCTGCGATTTATGACGCGATGTCTGAATTTGGCATCCCCGCAAAACTAATACGGCTGCGCAAACTGACGTTGAGCAACACCAAAAGCTCCGTCAGGATGGGGAATGACTTCTCCGAGCCGTTCGATTCCAACCGAGGTTTCAGACAAGGTGACTCCCTATCGTGCGACTTCTTCAACCTGCTTCTGGAGAAAATAGTTCGAGCTGCAGAACTAAATAGAGAAGGTACCATCTTCTATAAGAGTGTACAGCTGCTTGCGTATGCCGATGATATTGATATCATCGGCCTTAACACCCGCGCCGTTAGTTCTGCTTTCTCCAGACTAGACAAGGAAGCAAAACAAATGGGTCTGGCAGTGAACGAGGGCAAGACGAAAAATCTCTTGTCATCAAATAAACAGTCGCCGCACTTGCGACTTGGCTCTCGCGTCAGTGTTGACAGTCACAACTTTGTAGTCGTAGATAATTTCGTCTATCTTGGAACCAGTATAAACGCCACCAACAATGTCAGCCTGGAAATCCAACGCAGGATAACTCTTGCCAATAGGCGCTACTTCGGACTAAGTAGGCAATTGAGAAGTCCTCTCTCCAAACTCTATAAGTCAATCATAATTTCCGTTCTGCTATATGGTGCAGAGGCTTGGACGATGACAGAAACTGATGAGTCGACGTTACGAGTTTTCGTGAGAAAAGTTCTGCGAAAGATTTATGGTCCTTTGCGCATTGGCCACGGCGAATATCGCATTCGATGGAACGATGAGCTGTACGAAATATACGACGGCATTGACAGAGTTCAGCGAATTAAAAGACAGCGGCTACGCTGGCTAGGTCATATTGTCCGAATGGACGAAAACACTCCAACTCTGAAAGTATTCGACGCAGTACCCGCCGGTGGAATCAGAGGAAGAGGAAGACCTCCACTCCGTTGGAAAGACCAGGTGGAGAAGAACCTGGCTTCGCTTGAAATATCCAATTGGCGCCACGTAGCGAAAAGAAGAAACGACTGGCGCGCTGTAACTAATTATGAATAAGTGCTTCCAAAAAAACTTAACGATCTGGAAAAAACACACATATTAATGAAATTCGTGAGTATTTTTTCATTCACAGATTATTGTAAAGTGGCCCTAGTACACTCAAAATTTGGTAGAAGTTGAAATGAGAAGTGGGTTAAACTGTGAAGAGTTTTAGACTCCTTGCAGTAAGGAAGTGATAAATGTAGGGGAAATGGGTGCACACTTTCTAACACATACCATTGATTCCAGATCAATAGCAGGCAATTAACAGCGTATGAGGTAAGAGAAATGGTTTTGGTGGTAGAGGATGGTTCGTAATGTTGAAATTACGCATTGTGTAGCAGTAGAAAAAATCCTTGCGGATTAGTTCTTCTTAACTTAGAATTTTGACCTCGAAATGGTGGGAATGATTAACTATCGCTCAGATGTTTCATGCTCTAACTCTTTAGCATTTGTGGAAGCTAAGATGGATCATGTTCCACGATTTATCTAATATTTTACGCGTGCTGTTCTGGTGCTAATCTCTTAAACCTAAAACTATGTAAATCATATGTTTGTCACAGTGTGAAAAATATCGAACTTGGACAATAACCACGTATGATTTACATATAATACAAATTTTTGTTCCATTGCGTGGTCTCACTTTACAGTATGTAAACCAAACACCAATGAATATATCAAATGAAATTTTGCACAAAAAGGGCCTCTAAAATAAGTATTATCTTTTCTTAAAATGGGCGAAATCCGCCTATAACTTTTCAAGCCGCCAGATACTGAACTTTTACCGTAAATATCGGTTAATCTCCGAGATTTCTTAGTAAAATTCAGAGAATAAATTTGCTTCAGAAAATTGGATAAAATTGGTTCAATGCTTTCTACTCAACTTCGAGGACAAGAAAAGAGGTTATATTAAAGTCAAAAATGGATTAAATAGAATCAAGGATAGTCCCTGGCCCCATACATCTAATATAAGGAATTTGAAATTACCAGTTGAATATCTATATGGTTATATGGATATACTATAATTTGGTGGCGAAAATGAATGAAATCCAGTCAAGAATTACGCCAGTACTTATATGCTGTGTACTCCGAATGGCATACTTAGCTCAGAGTCCAAACTTTGCATTCAAAAAAAAAAAAAAAAATGAAAGCTTACGCAGTTCTGGTTTCCGATAAACGATAAAATGGAACCACACTTTAAAAATACTATAAAAGTCGATCTCACTAGCAGGCGAAAGCCATTGGTAGTTTCGATACTTTATTTTATAAGTTATTTAAAGCAAAGTTGTCGGAAGTACAAATCCCATAAAATGCCATAAATTTTGTCGAATATGACTTTCTGATATCTCATACAAAAAAGCAAGAAAACAATTTACATATTACACATCTTGCACGCCTTGAACGAATTCAAAGATATAACAATGGCTTGAAATGATAGAAATACATGAACTCGCACCTGTGACACAATAGCGCCAAACTAAGGCGATACAACACGTAAAACTCAACCCTTTAAGTACAAGTTATACACGCACGCACACCTCAGTTTCATGCACACACGAAAGCAGCAAGCTGAAGGCCAGCGATAGCAATGTCCGTAATGTAACAATAGGAATCGTACTTACTTAAAATGTTGCGTATACGCCCACGCGCACAAAGCTTTGCAAAATTGTAAAATCGCACACTAAACCCTGACACGCTGTCGCAGCTGCTGCATGGGCGTGAGCCGGAGCATTTCATTTATATTGACATAAATAACAACAATGTCGAATGCGCCTGTAAGCAGCAAGCAAATATTAGAGTGGCAAACTGAAACAAACTAAGCGTGAGCGTAAGTGAGCGGCAAGGAGGGCGAATACAGAAGAAGAGATTTGCTATGAACGTATTAAATACTGTGGAATCTAATTAATTTTAGTGCTATTTGTGGGAATTATTATGTGAAAACTTTTACGCTCGACTGCTGTGTGGGGCTTAGCAGTGAATAAAGTAAGGGATGACCGCAAGTATAGTATGAAGAGGGATACAAACTTGGATGGTGTGATGGGGAGTGCAACAAAAACGCTTAAGCAAGAAATTTCAGCTGCTCACAGAGAGGGGTGTTGAGTGTACTTTTGGTGTTTATGAAGTTATTTACAATGCATTGTGGCTTGTTTACAAAATTATTAGTTTATTCATGTTTAATTTTTGTGAGAAATTTAAATAATATAAGCGCTTTGTTAGGTTCCATAATGTTTTAAATATTTTAGTTATTTTGAGATGCAATATTTTTTGCGTTCTTTAGAAAAAAAAATCTTTTCAGTATGCCAGTAGTTTTTGAGACTTTGAGTTTTATCAATATAACCGCCGCAGTTGGTAAGATAAATTTTAAAATAAACCTGAAATTGAACATCTGTCGCCAATAAACTACCTGAGAAATGTTGGGATACACAGATTTGTAAAATCGGGATCCCGAAAATTTTTGGGGTTTTCTTTCATTTATAACTTTATTTCACTTGTACTTTGTTTTTTTTTATTTTTTACATTGTGATCCCGAAAATTTTCGGGACCGTCAAAAAATTTATAACTTCAACTTCTACTTTTCAACTCATTATTCAGTAAATTAAATTTAAGTTTCAGCAAAATTTAGTACTTAAAGATTTTTAATGCATAAAATTTCGGTATTTTATAGTTTCGGGACTGCGAAAAATTTTCGGGACTTAGTCAGAATATTACAAAAAACTTTAGTCATTAAGCATTTGACACACTAGTCAAAATTAATTAAGAAAATTTAGGCTTAAAGGTCTTAGTATCCCGAAAAATATTGGGGATTTAGTCCGAATATTACAAACAGGCATTGATTTATTTTTGAACAACACTAGACCAATTACATATGTATAACACTAGTCTTCAATCACTTTGAGACTGCGACTTTCCTAACACGTATAATTATTTGTGATGTAATCAAAGAGTGTAGGGGTTAAACCGCCGCCATTTACTTAAATGACAACAAGTAATGAAGGGCTAAGTTCGGGTGTCACCGAACATTTTATACTCTCGCATGATAAAGTGATAATCGAGATTTCATTATACGTCATTTACATATTTTTCAAATACCGTATTTTTGTAAAGTTTTATTCCGCTATCATCATTGGTTCCTAATGTACTATATATTATACAGAGAAGGCATCAGATGGAATTCAAAATAGCGTTATATTGGAAGAAGGCGTGGTTGTGAACCGATTTCACCTATATTTCGTACATGTTATCAGGGTGTTAAGAAAGTATTATATGCCGAATTTCATTGAAATCGGTTAAGTAGTTCCTGAGATATGGTTTTTGGTCCATAAGTGGGCGAGGCCACGCCCATTTTCAATTTTTAAAAAAAGCCTGGGTGCAGCTTTCTTCTGCCATTTCTTCCGTAAAATTTAGTGTTTCTGACGTTTTTTGTTAGTCCGTTAACGCACTTTTAGTGATTTTCAACATAATCTTTGTATGGGAGGTGGGCGTGGTTATTATCCGATTTCTTCCATTTCTTTGAACTGTATATGGAAATGCCTGAGGAAAACGACTCTGTAGAGTTTCACTTTAATATCTTTATTTATGGCTAAGTTATGACACTTTATAGATTTTCGGTTTTCGGCATTTTGTGGGCGTGGCAGTTTGCCGATTTTACCCATCTTCGAACTTAACTTTCTTATGGAGCCAAGAAATACGTGTACCAAGTTTCATCATGATATCTCCATTTTTACTCAAGTGTTAGCTTGCACGGACGGACGGACAGACAGACATCCGGATTTCGACTCTACTCGTCACCCTGATCACTTTGGTATACATAACCCTATATCTGACTCTTTTGGTTTTAGGACTTTCAAACAACCGTTATGTGAACAAAGCTATAGTACTCTCCTTACCAACTTTGTTGCGAGAGTATAAAAAATCAAACTTTCGGGATCCCGAATGTTTTTCGGGATTTGTTCAAATTATGTATGCCACAAAAATATAAAGATAAGAATTAATCTATTTAAACTTACCCATTTTTATTAAAAAAAAAAAGAAATTGAATTATACATACATATAGTATGTATGAATTTGAAAGCTTCGTGATACCGAAGGATGTTTGGGATCTGTGCAGAATATTTTGTAACAATATATTTGACAAAGTGAGTTTAATATTTAACCACTTTTTAGCATGCGATTTTTGAAATTTAAAGTAAATATTTCGGTATTTGAAAGTCAATGTTTCGGAATGCCGAATTTTTTTCGGTATTTGTTCAGATTATGTATGCCACAAAAATGGAAGGATAAGAATTAAGATATTTAAGCTTAAACATTAAAAAAAAATGGGATTTAGAAGTTTCGTGATAAAAATGAAGCCATTAAGCACTTCAACTTTTTTAATTAATTTCGGCATTCAAGAGTTTCCTAATACCGAAATATACAAATATAAAATTGATTTTTTTTTAAACAGTATGAAGAACGCGACTGCGTTTTGAACCTGAAAATATCGTTATTTGAAAGTGAAACATTTGTTGGGATTTGATGAAAATAGTTTAGATAGCGTATTTATGCGCTTTAAAAGTGAAAAATTAAAAAATTTAAGTAGTCAAATATTAAAGCTAAAATATTCAACAAAAGCATTTCAGCATGCGTAAATATGTACAACTATGCATGGGTGTCTACGTACTTGTATATTTACTTGTGTATTTGTGTATATGTAAGTCAAGCCAACTACACTTACATTTCTGCTGGTTCAAATTTATATACAAAATCCTTACATTTACTTATGCATTCATACGAAGAGTTGATTGCTATGGCAGTCCTTATACTTTCATGACTTCAATAAAAATTTTGTGAATAAACTTTTATTAACAAAATTATGCAACATTCATATGAAGGAATCATTATTAATAAAGTCATTGCGAATACTACTATGCACGCATACACAAATACGTTATAAAATATATGTATGCATAAGTGAATCTATGCAAATATGCACATTTTATATTCATGCACGACACTAGAGCATAAAATTATAAAAATGTACACACACTCATATACAAGTATACATAGATACCTATGAATGTGTGTGTGTGCACATAACTTCCATTTCATTTTATATTTGCTTTTCCATAAATTCTTTCAGTCACTCCACGCTGTGTCAGTAGTGCGAAATCATATTTGAATTTTCCCTATTCCCCCAGGCAGCTACGATTGCTCCCTCTTACCGTTAAGCATACTCGACTATCATTCATTTCTCTGCAGTTTTCACCTTTCAGCTGTCAGCAAGACACCAATTCAGTATTTGTTTTGTTGTTTGTGCGTTTGTGTATATATGTGTGTATTTTAATTTTGAACAAAAACTTCGCATTTGTTTATTTGGGGCCGAAATGTGCTCAGCTGAAGTTTATCCATATTGCTATTTGCTCTGATGATCTACGGTTTTATTGTTGTTTACCGCAACCCTGATGCTTCAATTTTGCTTTTGTCTCTCAATTAATAATGTTATTATTTTTGAGTAATTTGAAAAGTTTTAAACTGTGAATTTGGAAATATGTTAATTTTGAACTCACTTTCAATGAAATTTTCAATGCTTCGCATTCTGAGTGGGAAAGAAGTTGTATTCGTAGTTAAATTGTGAGTATTTGTATATGAAATAATCTAATTACTACAAATCACTATTCAAGTGTTCACATAAGTATATCTTTAAAATATAATAATGCACTTCACCATGTTAACTATTGAATTTTTATATTTTTTAATTTTCTCATTAGCCCAGTAGTTCATCTATCATGACGCAGCTGCTCTCAACGATTTTATCATTGTTCAAAGTATAGTTCTCGATATTTGCATATTGTCTGTCAAATACTTCGAAAACCCAGCAAAAGTTAACAATTTACGCGCCGACTAGGGTAGGGTTGATTCAAAAACCAATATCGACAAAGCCAATGGAAACGAATGCTAAAACCAACGACCATTTTAGACTACAAGACAAAGATATTGATCATGCCTTTACTTTACCTAGCTGGACGGTATAACATCCCTGGAAAATACTGCAGGAAAGGAGAGGTTTTGGTAGGTTGGGTCGGGTAAAAAAGCAGATTACTAGTGAGACCACGAATAATATAACTTGAACTTATAGAGACGATTGTTAATTGTAATCCTCAGAACCCATAAGTCTTTCGCCGAATGCCCGAAGAAAAGGAAACCCCTACTCTTTCTCATTCTGGTGGAATTTTGATATGAGTGCCTTTTCTTCTAAGCTCATCGGTTTTACAATTACCGATGACTAGTTTTGAGCTCACTGTCCTCTAGCTCATTGTCAGCTAGGGCGCCTGTATAGCCGTTCGGCTAATATTTAAAAAGTTTCGCGAAGCAGTAGTGTAACTTATTAGCGATGCTGTCGATGAGAGAGATAATTATGTAATCTCTCTCTCTGGAATTAAAATATAAATCTAGAACTCGACGCACATGATTTAAGTTCAACGTTGCCTCTTTACTGCTTTATTTATAAGAAGCTATTCTTCTAACCAATCACCTTACTGTAAAGATTGAAAGCTTTATTAACAGATACCTTTGACTTCTCATCAAGGAGTGGTGGCTTAACGATATCAGGAATTACGAACGGTCTAAAAAGATTCAATGAGAGATTCATGGCCAACCATATAAAATTTCGAAATTGGAGATGGATAGGGCATATAATGCGAAAAATCGCTACAGAAGTTTACCGCCAAGCTCTGGATTGGAACTCTCAAGGAAGTCGTAAGAGAGACGGCCTTAAGATCAACTGATTGATGCAGATATAGATATAGATATAGATATAGGTATAGATATAGATATAGATATAGATATAGATATAGATATAGAAACATTTAGTTTCTTATCTCTATAGATATAGATATAGATATAAATATAGATATAGATATAGATATAGATATAGATATAGATATAGATATAGATATAGATATAGATATAGATATAGATATAGATATAGATATAGATATAGATATATAGATATAGATATAGATATAGATATAGATATAGATATAGATATAGATATAGATATAGATATAGATATAGATATAGATGAAATAGATATAGATATAGATATAGATATAGATATAGATATAGATATAGATATAGATATAGATATAGATATAGATATAGATATAGATATAGATATAGATATAGATATAGATATAGATATAGATATAGATATAGATATAGATATAGATATAGATATAGATATAGATATAGATATAGATATAGATATAGAATATTTAGATATGTATATATATAGATATAGATATATATGATATAGATATAGATATAGATATAGATATAGATATGAGATATAGATATATAGATATATAGATATAGATATAGATATAGATATAGATATAGATATAGATATAGATATAGATATAGATATAGATATAGATATAGATATAGATATAGATATAGATATAGATATAGATATAGATATAGATATAGATATAGATATAGATATAGATATAGATATAGATATAGATATAGATATAGATATAGATATAGATATAGATATAGATATAGGTATAGATATAGATATAGATATCTCAATTAAGAAAAAATATTCCGCTCCGGAATACTTTACTCTACTTACACTTTTTCGACCATTGCGAGAAATCAGCTGGTTGCTGATCCACATATATAAAGGCATAAGTATTTATTTATGTTGACATAAAGTTTGCGTCTACATAACCGAACGAATTGCAATTGTGTTTCATTAACTCGTTGCTGACTTGCCAACAGCTTGAGCGCTCACGCCTACAGCACCACACCAATACACATACACACACATCACACAACATTGAAATTTTTACGAGACCGCCGCTCCACAGCCAAGCACAAGTAATTTTAGTGCCAAAAATGTAATTAAATGCTTAATAACAACAGCAGTAACAACAACAATACCAGCAAATGCAATAATAATCATAATAATAACGGCGAAACCAGCTCAAATGGCAACAACAAAATGCGACAGTAACAAGGCTAATAAAATCCGTGAGCGCAGCTGTTGTTGGCTTGTACGAGCAAACCAGCCAATGTCATAAAATTATTATAAGAATATAAAGAAGCACAACAACAAAAAGGTAGTAGCAGCGAAAATTGTGGGCAAGAGAAATGCGACAGAGGGGCATATGAAATTTGCCAATGTTGCCGTCAAGTGCGGTGTGGCATTGAAGTGTGCCAGGCAGCGGCGCATTGGGTTAATGACCTTGAAACGGTAAATATTGTAAAAATTAAAAGAATTGCAGTCTTTAAAATTGCTGCAGTTGTGTGTGTGCCGCAGACATGGCAATTTAATAGTTGGCATTAACGATAGACTTGCAACAGCCGCAAACAGCTGCAATCACGTTTAAAGTAATTTCGAGTAATTTCAAGTATACAACCGCTCGCTTGTCTTATTTTTAGTTACTCATCGGCAAGTCAGCAGCTGTTTTTGGTACTGACAGGCCAACTGATCGTAAAAGAGTCTACAATGACACTATAACAGTTAAAGAGTAACATAAGAGTATAAAATTGGTAGTTGTCTGTGCTCATATTTAACCAGATAGAGGGAGAATAATAGTTACGATATATTTTAGTGTTGTGGTCACTAAATTAACTGTAATACAGGATGTGGCAGGAGCTCACGTAAGTCTCTACTTCCTGTCAACAAATTGCTGGTGGAGTCTGTTGCAATTTTTTTCAGGATTTTATCAAAAAATTGAGTATTTATCGTAATAACTCGCTTAGATTTTTGACTAGGTTCTTTAAAAGTCTTCTCTGGTATAAAAAAATTCGAGACAAGGAACGATGTTAACTTGGTTGCACTGAAGCTAAAATAGTCTTCAGTGAAAATGGTTCATTTTTTGACCACAATACGAAAATCTGAAAACGTAACCGGCCAACTGTATGCATCCAACCTTAAACGTGGTGTTAGATTGTAGTGTTGCCTTGGACAATAGTTATGTAGTTAGTTGGATGAATAGGGAGTTGGAGTGGCGCATTAGCCATTATTAGGCCGATTTTTCTCCTGAAACTCAATGAATTTGATCAAAAAATTTAGATTCTTTTCGCTCCAGCTGCAAAATTTCTCTGAACTTACACCATTGCAAATTTAGAATATATACTGTCTCATCCGGCTTAAGGCTGGGTATTCGCAAAGATAATGTTCAAGTAGACCATCATACCCAATACACGCTCTACATTATGCCGAATCGACTTTTGCAAATTTCTGAACTTAGGATGTTAAGGGTAGGTGTTCTGTGATGTTGCCTACAAGTTCCTTTTGGCTAGAAGTAGAAGTGTTTGGTCTGTTCACCATCAACACTGGCTTCAAGTAACTTTGTGATGTGTCCTGAGTTGCTAGTGTTTTAAGACTTGAGATATTTCTTCAAAGTCAAAGTTGTACTTCATACAACCCTTAGAAGAGGTGAATGGTTTCGGGCAGTTTAAAGCTATTGTGTTTTCATTCTGGTCAACTCTGCCGCTTCCTTCTATTTCTAAGTGACTAGATACTGCTTAATGTCTGCTTGCATGACTTAAAGCAGTGAGACTTAACATTGGCGCTACGGATAACTTTAATTTTCACTACGCTATCAACTTGAAGATCAATAAGCTTGTTGGTTAGAGTAGAAACTCACTTGTCGCCTTCTGTTATGCAAACAATTTCAGTCTGAAAAACTGAATTTTAGTTTTAGTTTATAGTATTTAGTTTGAAGAAATCTTTTGTGTACATCGAACCTCACTTGAATACAAGGTGCGTTCCAAAGTAAACAGGAATCTAGCGCCCCCTGTTAGCGCCATCTATATGTCGATTAGTGCGTTAGAATATGCTATCTTTATCGATTGTCCAATGAGAATTTCATGAGATTTCATTCATTGGAAGTGAAGTTATTGCATTTTAAGTGTCAGTATGTTTGTGTTATCGGTGCGAAAATGAGCTTCGGACAAAGAGCCAACATTAAATTTTGTTTTAAAATTGGTAAAACTTTTACCGAAATGTTTCAATTGATGAAACAAGTTTATGGCATTGATTGCCTATCCCGTAGCAGAGTGCACGAGTGGTTTCAACGTTTTCAAAGTGGTCGTGAAGACATAAATGACGATCAACATGTGAGCCAATCAAAATCTGTGATCTCCGGGAATTCCATCAAAAATCAGCCGAAATTATCATCGAAATTCATGAAAATGGAAATCAACCGAAATCATCATCGAAATTCATGGAAATGGAATTGAACATCTCCAAAAAATCGATTAATCGCATTTTGACCGAACAAATTGGCTGACGACCAAAAAGTGTTCAGAATCCAACATTGGAAGAACATCATTAAAGAGGTCAAAAAGGCCAAAAACTTTCTTTACAATATTGTGACTGGTGACGAAACGTGGTGTGTCCAATATAACCGGACAAGCCGAAACCCAAAAAATCGCGCATGGAAAAGTCAAAAGTGAAGACAATGCTGATTTGTTTTTATGATTCCAAGGGTATTGTCCACAAAGCATTTGTAAATTTACATATATACGAAAACTTCTTTACTTGCATTCTGTCTAACACACTATAAAAATTCTAAAATACAAAAGTTCGGTGCCAAAAACTTTGCTCACAAAAACCACACATCCGCTGTAACTTAAGTAAATTGCTATAATGTAACACCTAAAATTAAACTGTAAATATAGTCATAACACAAAGGAGTTAAAGGAGTGTGAAATTTCATCGCACAGCCGAGCCAAAAGTGTAGGCTGCCAACTAACCGAAATATTATTTGGCAATCTAATAAAGGAAATCGTCAAGTGTAAAAATAATGCCTGACAAACAGTTAAAAGTATTTGCGCTGCATGAAGGCATGAACTTTAAAGTAAAGAGTAGAGACAGCAAGAGATAGATAGGAACAGAGAGTGCCAAATTAAAAACCACAGATAAATTGCACATAAAAATAAAATTATTGCAAATGAAAGTAGCAACAAACCGCAAAAACAGAACTTTTTTGTATGTGAGAATAGAAAAGCTATGAAATAATAGTACCGAAGTTCAAAATTAGTTTTTTTTTTGGCTTTGTAAAAATAGAAAGGATAAAAATTTGTGTTATAAGCTGTTGACTTATTTGACAATGATTTCCAAGCAAAAAGTGATCAGTTAAGTAAAAACTTTTAATATTCAATCAAACCCAATTGGGCATATAAGCACATTGAATTTTTTTCTTAAAACGAACTTATTTATCATTTTTTACAAAGTGCTTTAATTGGTATTTCAATTAATCTATATTTAGAAGTCATTGACCTTATATCGGGTGATTTTTAAGAGCTTGATAACTTTTTTTAAAAAAAAACGCATAAAATTTGCAAAAATCTCATCGGTTCTTTATTTGAAACGTTAGATTGGTTCATGACATTTACTTTTTGAAGATAATTTCATTTAAATGTTGACCGCGGCTGCGTCTTAGGTGGTCCATTCGGAAGTCAATTTTGGGCAACTTTTTCGAGCATTTCGGCCGGAATAGCCCGAATTTCTTCGGAAATGTTGTCTTCCAAAGCTGGAATAGTTGCTGGCTTATTTCTGTAGACTTTAGACTTGACGTAGCCCCACAAAAAATAGTCTAAGGGCGTTAAATCGCATGATCTTGGTGGCCAACTTACGGGTCCATTTCTTGAGATGAATTGTTCTCCGAAGTTTTTCCTCAAAATGGCCATAGAATCGCGAGCTGTGTGGCATGTAGCGCCATCTTGTTGAAACCACATGTCAACCAAGTTCAGTTCTTCCATTTTTGGCAACAAAAAGTTTGTTAGCATCGAACGATAGCGATCGCCATTCACCGTAACGTTGCGATCCAACAGCATCTTTGAAAAATACGGTCCAATGATTCCACCATTAGGTTGTGGGCAGTGCAGACCACCAGGACTTCAGAAAGTAGTTTATTCTTTCCTATATGGGTTATTTAATCATAAACTCATGATTCAGTTTCATTCAGCGCTACTAAATTGGAAAACTATCTTATTTTTCGCTTCTGAAAATATTCCACTTTACATATTTTAAGTTTTTCCCTCATATTTGTTTAAAGTTGCTTGATACGTAAGGTTTAATAGCCTTTCAGCGCGGTTCAGCGCAGCTCAACACATTTCTAAACTTCTCTTTTCTGAGCTGTGTTAATTAGTCTCAAAACTATAAATTCAGCTACATTCAGCTCTTCTTCAAATATTTAATTTGACATATTTTTATGATTATTTTAACTTAATTCGTTGATGTTGCTTCATATTTAAGTTTCATAACAATGCAGCGCGATTCAACACATTTTTCAGTTCCTTTAAATGCTTGAATTGCTTCAAGGGACTATTTTTCTGCTATTTAATACTAAACTCCTTAGAGTAATTCAGCATACCATTATACATTTGCAAATATTTTATTTTTCTTGGCTGAGTTATTTTGTGACTAAAACTCTATTCAGTTACTTAATACTAAAACTTACGGACTAATTAAGCAAACCACTAGGCTATCAGAAAATGTGTTACTTTTCTCAACCGGGTTTCTAAATCACAAAATTATCCAATCAGCTACATTCAGCGCTGCTGGAAATATTTGATTTTTACTTTTCCATTATAGTGTTTTAAAGTTGCTGCGTTTGTGAGCGTTTCAGCGGTATTCTGCACATTTTTAAATTTCTTTCCTTGCTTAGGGTGCTTTAAGAATTACTATTTTTCTATTATTTTATACATCAATTACAATTTTATTGGTTACAGGATTCGCTATTGATTGAGTCGAAACTGCCTGGTTGCGATATCATCAGTAAAATAAGTAAGTAAAATGTTATAGAATTTTTTCGATTCTAGGGTTAACATGTAGGCCAATAAAGACAAATAGCTACACTGATGTTAAAAATTCTACACTGGATGTTCGAAGAGACTAAAACGATTCTTAAAGACACTCCACTAACTGGTATTTATAACCGAATTCATAGGTAGTCAATAGTACAAAACTATTACATCCAAACATTTTAGTTAAACGCACGTCAACCACAGAGCCTCCCCACTTAGTATCTTAAATTAAGCTGTGGTTCATTCATCTTAACTTACTCTCAACTTATTTCATGTAACTTATCCTTACTGGATTAAACTTAACTCAACTTATGAGGACTTAGCTTTACATATTTTCTATAACTTTTTTTTTTGACTTTAAATTAAAACGACTTTAAAATTAACAAAATTTTACTTAACGTATTTTAATTTAACTTAGTAACGTAACTTAACGTAGCCCAACTTAAACTATTTTTTTGTGTTTACATACTCCCTCCTAGCTTCTCATAAATTAACTTGATAGAAGTTAACTTAACGCAACGTAACTTAAACCTAACTTAAATTGACTTATCTTAAAATAACCCGACTTTATATAAATCAAGTTCATTTACAATACTTTGTCTTAACATATTCTCACTTTACATCATATTACTTAATCTGACTGGACTTAACTTAACATAGTCTAACTTAAACTTAACTTAACTTACATTTCACTTATATTATATGAACTTAGCTTGACTTATGTTATTTGGCAAATCTTAAAATGAACTCAACTTAACCTAACTTTTCTTAACTTAACATAGTATCAAATGATTAAAACAAAAATAATGTCAACATTATTGTCAAATCACACTCAGATTCATATACAAATCATATGTACGGCACATTCATTAACTTTGGTCAATATACACTTGTCACATATTCATATCAAATTAAATGTGAAGTAAAAAGGAATAATGTTAAAGACGATTTCGAAACTACTGTCATCAACTAAAATAGTGAAATAAAATGTCACAAATCAAATAAAGAGAGGAAAACAAAAAATATATACAAGTATGTTGTGTAAAGAGAATCAGCGCAATAAACAGAAACTACAACAGCTACCCACTATTAAGTTAATGTCGACATTAGCTATTTTTCCGTTTTGTATTGAGAGCTTTCCAATAATGCTTTAGCAAGTTTACTACAAATGGAAATCAGCACATGTGTCGCTGATTATCGAGAATAACTTCATTAAGTACAATTCAGCGTAGCACATAAGGTAATCAGCAAAGTTTTTTAGATTAGAAATGGGACACATTAGAGGCGTAACACAATTTTCGTGCAATTTTATATAATTCAGCGCCATTCAGCTAATCATAAAGTGGATAAAATATTTTGTGGCTTATGTTAGTTACCGACATGCCTACTCATATCCTGTGGCTTTACAAAATGGACCAGTCCAGTAAAAAGTATACAGAAATTTCGTAAAATGTGAAATAATTTTTTTTACTAAAATGTGTTATTAAACTCAAAAAGTTGCCATTCAACTAACTCTCAAGCGGATGTGTTTGCCTTATACCAATATAAAACATATTTCAGCAAATTTCAACCAACTGTTATACTCAAATAATGTAAGTCATTTGAGTTAAGGTATCGAACTCAGAAGTTTAAAAGAATTTTTTACTAAATGTGTTATTAAAAACAATTCAGCGCAATTCAGAAAATCCCACTGAGTTTGATATTTGGTATCCTGCCATTAAAAAATCTATTCAGCCTATTCATACCTACAAAGTTCCATTCAGCTTATTAATTTAATATAAGCTTTAAATACAGTTACTTTTAAACCATATTAAATACTATTCACCATAAAAAGCATTTCTAACTGCTCGAGGTTGTGCTTGTAAATATTTTCAATATTGAAAAAGCGCATATATTCAGCGTTTGTGCGCTTAATTAAATTGTACTACAAGTTGAGTTGCTTAATTCTTGCACAAATTATTTATATTTATATTTCAATTCAGCATTATTAGCTAAATAAACACTATTCAGCCCAACTCTACACAGTTTCAGCGCGCCTAACTTTCTATAGGACATTTTCTTATTTTAGCTTGTAACAGTAACATACGTTTAAAAGGAAAAAATTGCGGTTTTAACTTAGTTTTCAACGTATATCAACTTTGCTGAATATAGCTTAAGCACAAACGAATGGTTTTGCACCTGTTAATTAAGTATACGAAATATAAGGCTTTTTGTTACTTAAATTTCAAATGAGTTATAACAAAAAAGTTCAAATTATAAGACTACAAACTAATTCAGCACACTACCAGTAAATTTAGTAAAATTATTAGATATAATATTTTACTCAACTTAGTTACTCAAACGTAAAACTATCTATTCAGCTGCATTCAGCACCTCCGTGAATAATTTATATAACATAATTTAATTTATTTTTTATATTTTATTTCATACAGTTTATAAATGTATTTATTATTTAGTTATCCAATACAATTCAGCGCTTTAAACAATTTTCGTTTGCATAAAATAAGCATTTTTGGTTAGGGTTGCTTAATTTTTTCTTCTTCTTCTTAATTGGCGTAGACACCGCTTACGCGATTATAGCCGAGTTAACAACAGCGCGCCAGTCGTTTCTCCTTTTCGCTACGTGGCGCCAATTGGATATTCCAAGCGTAGCCAGGTCCTTCTCCACTTGGTCCTTCCAACGGAGTGGAGGTCTTCCTCTTCCTCTGCTTCCCCGGCGGCCGGGTACTGCGTCGAATACTTTCAGAGCTGGAGTGTTTTCGTCCATCCGGACAACATGACCTAGCCAGCGTAGCCGCTGTCTTTTAATTCGCTGAACTATGTCAATGTCGTCGTATATCTCGTGCAACTCATCGTTCCATCGAATGCGATATTCGCCGTGGCCAACGCGCAAAGGACCATAAATCTTTCGCAGAACTTTTCTCTCGAAAACTCGCAACGTCGACTCATCAGTTGTTGTCATCGTCCAAGCCTCTGCACCATATGGCAGGACGGGAATTATGAACGACTTATAGAGATTGGCTTTTGTCAAGAGAGGACTTTACTTTTCAATTGCCTACTCAGTCCGAAGTAGCACCTGTTGGCAAGAGTTATCCTGCGTTGGATTTCTAGGCTGACATTGTTGGTGGTGTTTACGCTGGTTCCAAGATAGGCGAAATTATCTACGACTTCAAAGTTATGACTGTCAACAGTGACGTGAGTGCCAAGTCGCGAGTGCGACGACTGTTTGTTTAATGACAGGAGATATCAAAAGGGGGGTCTCTCATCCGAGTCTCTCGCTTACTTTTCATTGGTATAGTTTTTTTACGTGGCGGGTTCCAAACCCAGCGCACAACCCTATGTAGGGGATGTTTCGCCTTCTCACATTAGCTCGCCTTCGAACGGATGTTCTTAGGCTACCCAGAGGATACTTGGTCAAAGACCGGAAGTCGTGAGCTGCTTGAGTCATATGTAAAAGAATCGTTTCTGGCCACTCCCAAGTGAATGGCGATCAGAGAACTTTCCTCACTTGCGTGAACTTCTACACATGACCCCATCCTCCAATACTTCTTAGATATTCAGCATAATTCAGAAAGTCTAAGAGTGTCACTTTTGCTTTAAAGCAACCTCCATGGTTAAAATTGCATATTTTTTTTTAATTATTTGGTTATTCAGCGCAATTGAGAACATCTAAAACTTTTTTCTTTCCAATAAACCAACAATATTTGTCAAAAATGCTTAACTTTTGTTGACTTTTTAGCTATTCAGCGCAATTCGGCACGAATAAAATTTTTTCTTTTGCATTAATTTATAATCTGTTACCATTTTTAGTGTAAGCTTTTGCACAATACCTAAGGCTTTTGGTTATTAAGCGCAATTCAGCAAATCAAAAAATTTACTTTTTCCACTAAACCAACATTATTAGCTATAGTTGCTCAACTTTTTTTATTCTCTAATTATTCAGCGCAATTCAGCGCATCTAAAAAATTTTCTTTTGGATTAAGTTGTAATCCATTATCTCCTTTGGTGAGAAATAGCTGTTATTTAAAATCAAACATACATTTAATTTGTGCCGCTGAATAATAGTGTTGAATGCTGCGCCTCAGAGTGGACCATAACTCGCTAAATACAGTGGCGTAGCTACAACTGAGGGCGCCCGTGGCCAAAGATGTTCTGCCGCCCCCCTTTATCCACCCACCTACAAGTTTCATGAAGTAGTTAGTGAATTTTTACAAAATATCTTTGATATTAAGTATTTTAAATTTAGGAATTAGAAGTTCCAAAATTCTCACAATACGGTTTTTGAGGAAATTAATAGTAAATTTACAAGACATCTACGTCCTATTTATATAAAAGAGAGCGAAGAAAAACGAAGAAAAATTTAATTTTCGCCAGAAAAAGTTTTATTATGCATATATTTTCTTCAGTGGGACTGGAAGCCTACAAGACGTTAGCGACAGCTTTAAGAATACTACTCACTATACCTGTATCAGTTACATTTTGTGAAAGATTTTTCAACAAACTTAAATTGTTCAAATATTACTTGAGATCGATCATCAGTCTGAGTAGACTGTTCAATCTTGCGGTTCTCTCAATAGAATGTGAAACTGCTTCAACTTTAAATTACAATGATATGATATGTGATTTTGCAGCGATCAAAGCTAGAAAAGTGCATCTTTAAGTTCTATCACTATTTTTAAGAAAGATATAAGCCAAAAGATATAAGACAAATTCAAAGACTGAAGAGTATTCGAGTAAAAATTAATATTTTTCATTGTTATTCAGATTATTACATTGTGAGCGTACAACTCTTTATCTTTTATAATAAATTTTGTAAAAAAAATTTGTTGAAGTATTTTTCTGAACATTAAAAAACAGCGAAGATCGTTTTGCCACCCCCGAGACGTTGGGCTCGGGGCGACGGCCCCCTTCGAAAGCCCCCACCCCCCAAGCTACGCCACTGGCTAAATAAATACAAAATTCCAGCTCATTGCCAGTGAGGTTCGATAAAATGATATTTTTACACACATTCACATTTTCTGAAACAAAGCACACAGTTGTGTTACTTTCCCTCCACACACACGCATTTGTACATATAAGTTCCAGTGTGTTGATAGGTGATTTGTGGCAATCGCCGCAAAAACCACTAAACACCAATGAACCAAAGATAGCAAATCGCAGCACGCAACGATTCATGGTGATGTGGTGAAAGTAATGTAGGTGGGGAAACGTGCATTTCGGGTGCCGAATGATGTGCCATTGGCATACTAACTTTTGCATATGTATGTATATGTCCCAATGTGCAAGCAAACCAATTAGAGGAGGCAATGAAACCAAAATATAAAAATAAAATGGTAACTGGTGAAAAATAGTGGATAATATAAGCGCACTATGAGTTTCGAGAGGCGTTCATTGTGTGTGTATATATATGTAAATATGTGTACGTTTATGTATGGGTGTGCATGCTTGTATAACTTGTGCGGAAATTGGAGAATTTTCACATAGTTAGCGGAATGTGGTCATTGACCCATTTAAGCGACAATGAGTCTAGCAACAGGCACGTGACTAATACACCAGCTACTCGTACTAAAACAATTGCATAAATGTTGTGCCGAATTGACTATTTACAATTTGTGTGAAGGCTGTGAGGATGTTAGATCTAGATGTTGGTGCGGTTATAAATATTTAGTGTCATTGTTGGATATGTGTGTGCGCTGCAAATGGCTGGTCACCATTCTTTGTGTGTATGTGTTTGGAGTGTTGCACACCGTCAATATAAATTACCGTGAATGTTCTGTTAACCGAACTGACAATACCATTTATAAGCTCATATGTCGTATAAAGTCGTATGCAAAGGTGGGCTGTGGCGTATGCGTAACTTTTGGAAGTCACACCGGGGGCGTATGAGTAACATTACCAACATAAATATTTAATGGGTGGGCACCATATGCTCTGCACTAATGTACTAGCGCATTTATATTGAAAATCGAATAATTTGACTACCCCAAAAAACCGCTTGTTTTCGCACGTGCCACATGGCGTATACGTAATTAGCTCTTTGGTGTGGAAAACACGAAAATTACATTTACTGGCATTCAGTTACTCTAATAGTTAAAAAAAATCAAAAAAAATTTATGTTGGATGTACCAAAGCTATAATACCCTTGACAGCTGCATATTTGATAAGAATATTAAAATAAATTTATTTTATTTTTTATTAATCAGTTTGTATGGCAGCTATATGCTATAGTCGTTCAATCTGAACAATTTACACAACATATTGTAGTGCTGACTTAGGTAAAGAATTGTACTAAATTTTATGCAGCTATCTTGTCAAATAAAAAATTTTTCCATATAAAAACTTTATTATGATCGTTCAGTTTATATGGCAGCTATATTCTACAGTGATCCGGTCCAAAAATTTTGTACGGAAATTGTACCGTTGACTTTGGCAATAATCTGTGCAAAATTTTGTGAAGATAACTTGTCAAATAGAAAATTTTTTCCTACAGCGACTTGATTTCGATCGAGCAGTTTTATCCTATACTGTTTTATCCTATACTGTACTATAGGGAGAAAAGGATATGTACAAAATTTTAGAAAGATATCAAAAAAACTGAGAGAGCAGTTTGCGACTATACTTCGAATATATACTTTTTAAAAGCTGTAACCTATTCTGGGTATAACTAAATAAATTTTAAATTTTCATGGGTAGGTTGACACCAATTTCCATTTTCCAGTTTTTAGTAAAATATTAGAAAAACTAAGCTAATAAAATTCATATTTTTTGTGGTTTGTGTGCTCAAATTCTGAGGCTTCTCGCATAAAATAATTTTAATATATTCTTTTTTTAATTTATTTGATTTTTTATTTGAAATTGTTTTCATGCATACATTGTCATTTCAACACATGCTTGCACTTTTGTTTTGCCGTGTACGTGACATTTGGAAGATAAAATTTATATGCAATATTTGTCAACAAACAAATGTAGATTGCGCAATATTTTGATAGGTCAATAATAGACTTGGTGCAATTATTTGCATAAAAAGTAACTTGAATGAAATTGCGATGTGGAAAATTACTTTTGAAAATAGTCGACACGTGGTGTACTTCATAGCAATAGAAAGAGGCGAAAATGCTGAAATTTCTAATATAAATGCAAAATTTTGAAAAATTTTTTAAAAAATTTTTATGAGTGTACGTGTGCCATTTTCATTATTTTTTTTTAAGTCTATATTTTTATAAGTTTCCGCACTCACATATTTGGTATATTTCATTAAAAAACGTTAAAATTTTTGTGCTCCTGTAAACTAATGGAATGGAAGCCAATGACAGTTATGAGAAACTTTTTTTTAAGTCTTCGTGACCGCTTACAGTTGCGGAATTTTTGGTTAAAAAATTGTGATAAATAAAATATATCATTTATTCTTATATTAATGAAATCTATTATTAATGGAAATCCGAAAATCGCAATTAAAACTTGAAAAATCATTTTTAATCCACAATTTTAAATTAAATATTTGAAGTTTTTTTTAGTTGCAAAGTGCTCTAAAGTTTTTTGAATGTGATGTCACTGAACGAG